>NW_027495404.1:0-236441 GCF_021521415.1 Bidens hawaiensis | reverse complement strand
ATTGGGATTCGTTTTTCCAATTTTAGGGTGTCGGTTGATTCGTTTTTTGGTAACAAACGATATGGTGAGATCAATTTTGATTATGTCCAAGAATTGAGGGTCAAGCAAAGGTTGGGGGGGTATACGGTTGTCGGCAACGGGGAAGAGAAAGATTATAATATAATATTTGCATTCGAGTCCTTGCTTTTTGGTATTGGACACAAAATTGGATTTTTGTTAATCAAGGGTCTTTTTTGCACATCTTAGTAGTTAAGTAATAAATATATAAAGGAAATAATTAAATAAAAGAAATCTTTTATTAATAACTCACCCGAACATGAACCGGGTCGGGTACAAACATAAAACAGAAAAACCGAAATGTTACAAGTGACCTGAAGTTTTTGAGTCAACCTTTTCAATTTATTCTAGTTATATTTTTGTTAAGAAAAAACTAGGTTTGGTGGAACTATGGATGAGCAAAATGGTACTTTGTACTATCGGTTCTGAATCGATAATAAGTTTTGAGTTGTCGGTGCCGGTATGGTATCTGTATTTCTCGAATTTTTCCTTTAATACCGGTACCGAACCAAACATTTTGGTACCGATACCCGCTCATCCCTAGGTGAAACTTGAGAAATAAAACAAGAGATACATATATAAGATGGGTGCACACTTAGAACCCGGTTGTGGTACCATTGCCGGTTTTGAAGGAGGACAAGGTGGTCGACGGTCCCCGGCCCAATTACCTCAATAGGCCCAAATTTTTTTCTGTATAAAAGATTTATATATTATTTATGAATAAAAAATATGTATTTTTAATGTTCAAACCCAATTACTAAACTCGAAAAAGCCTATTTTATTAAAATAAAAACTTGCACAACCCAAAATAATAACCATATAAGACAATTTAAAATTTTAATTGTTTAAACCAAACAAAAAACCTTTTAGTTAAGACCCAAAGTCTTTTTCACATTCGGCTCAAAAACTTTTAAGGATTTTTGAAGACACCTACTTGGAACTTACAAGCTAGAAAAGCATAAAGAAATATTAGAAAATTGGTGTTTTTGGAAGAGTTGTGTTTTTGCACAGTCAAGCGCAAGCCCAGCTTTGGATTGTTTAAAGTGCTACACGAGCTTGAGCCGAGCTTAGGCTCATTTAAGGTTTTTCCTCAAAATATAAAATAATTAAAAATGTATATAAATTAACTAACAAATGATAAACGAGCCGAGCCCGAACCGATCTCGAGCTTGAAAAGCCGACTCACAAGTTGACTCAATGTTATAGAAAAGTGCTCGAAACAAGTCGATCTCGAGCTTGAGTAGTCGTAAGTCAAAATAAGTCGAGCTTGAGCATAGTCGAACTCACGCTCAACTCAGCTTGTTTACACCCATATTTTATTTTTCCACACTAACCCTCTAAACAAAACAAACCCTGTGCATTAAATCTTATCTTATTTTACTATACTAATAAAAGAAAATGTTGAAGCTTAGGTGTCAAACCTACATTCCTTCTAATTTCTAATCTCTCATTTCATTCATTCTAGCTATCAATGGGTCATTGGTCAAAACCATTTTGTCAGTTAGATTATAACATAGTGTGGATTTTATTTATTATTGAGTTAAATATCATTTTCATATATGAGGTTTGATCAATTATACAACTTTAATACCTTCATAAGTATTTTGAGAATCATAATTAAAATAAGAAATTATTTAGTTATATTATTTGACAAATCTCGTGTAATACACGGGTTTAAAAGCTAGTTATTTTATTTATAAAAATGTCTGTACTAGGCATGGATAATATTAAGGTGACCGATAAGATTCCAATATTAAATCTATTTATTATATTTTTTTAGTTCTAAGATTTTTCACTTGAAATTTAACGAATAAAAATTTATTGATCGTATACAATAAATTAGTTATTGATCGTATACAATAAATTTAGTTCTAAGATTTTTTCTTAGTGTTAAGACTCTAAATTAGTTATTTTGTTTGCTATATACTTGTGTACTACTAGTTGTTTGATGTATAAGCTAATTTATATATAGTTTCTTGTTTTGAAATTAATTATATAAGTCGAATGTATTGATTCTTGAGTAGTCCCTATTAACGAAAACGAAAGATACACAAATTAATGTGTCCTATGATCTACTTTTGATCATAGAGATTTGACACCGGGTCTGGTGGAACACTATTAATCGTATAAAATCTAGGAGATCCTAATACAACTTGCGAACATTTTTTCAATTTCTATCATTTACGTTTATTATCATAAGTTAAGAATTATTTAGAATGAGTTCACCAAAACTTTTTGTGAAGGTGTGTTATAACTTATAACACGCATCATCAACGATAACAAGAAAAAAATTAAAGATTGTGGAGTGGCGGATGCCACTATGAAATTTAGTTTTGCTTATATCTTTTACGTAAAGAAATCAAACAAAATATTGAAGAAATAAAGCTAGTTGGTTTGGAAGGTTTCAAATATATACGGTCTGATTTATGATTTGGTTTCAACGGTTGATGGTTTATGGTTTGAAACTTTTAACCGGCAAATCGAACTATCCTTTGAGCATTTTCATTATTCAATTTTCTTTCTTAAGTCTACTACTCTAATAAAAGAATACATTCTTTTGTCACTTGTCACTCTCTCAACCCCTCTCACCTTTTTCCAACCCATTTACAAAATATGTTTTTTTTTCTAGATCCCTTTTGGCTTATTACCCGACCAAACATGTTTTTTCGGATCTATATATTTTCTATTACCCACTTTATTTTTCTTTCAATAGAATGGTAATCCTATGTTACTCTCTGATTGTTTACATGCCGGAAGCAAAGAAATCCAACGACCCACCACTCCATTTCGGGGGCGGCCTACATCATCCTCCTCAATATTCATCCAGCATTCGATTCATTTCGTTTGGATTCATCATCTTTTTTTTGACCTTGGAACATTTTTTTGTTAAAATTTTCAAAAGAAATTATAATGTGTTTAATATGATGACAAAGCTATAATGATACAATTATAATGCAAGTAATATAATAAAGCAATTTTGAGTACACGTTAAAAACTCACTTTGGTCAGTTTCCTACCAATTTAACCCGTTATGCAATAAAAGATTATTTTAATTTTTTAGTCTTTCCTATATATAAATCAATGGATTATTTTAGGTAAATATATAATAGGGAAGAAATCAAGGGTTTAATATGAGAAAGCTATAATCACAATATTTTTTTTTAATCTGGTCAAATCATTTACTATGCTTAAATACCCGAAAATCCAAATTCTTTGATTATTTGGATAGATGTACGGTGTTTCACGATGACCATAAACAAAACCCAAGGTTAATTATTAATAAGGGTTGGCTTGTACTTGAAAGAACCCGTGTTCTCAAATGGACAACTATACGTTGTCTTATCAAGAGTTACAAGCAGACATTGACTAAAGATATTTATTCTGGATAAATTAAGTTATTGATCACTACAACCACAAATGTAGTATATAAGGAAATTTTTCGCTATTTATAAATTACTAGGTTAGGTACCAATGTCTTACATGGGTTTGACAACAACTTAAATTCTGTAAGTGATAACTTTTGATAAATAAAGTTAAGTAATATATTAAATAAGTATGAAATTAAAATATAATTACTATTCACAATCTTAAAAGTAAATTATAAATCTCTAAATACTTCTCTTGATACAACATTAGACGATGCACTAAAAATATGGTAACAACTAAAGTAAAATAGAATTATGAGAGCGTAAGCGATACAATCGGAACAATACGAACCGACCATCAATAGAAGAAAGCTTTCGATCAGTCGAAGAATGTGCAGTAAAAAAGAATCAATAAGGTTTTGATCGGCAATATTTATGGATAGAAAAAGAAAGAGATTACGGTTACAAGGGAAAAGAAGGTGAGCTGGGTTCAGTTAAAGATCTATATGTTTCTAACAATGAACCTACTAAGTAAGTTTTAGGAGCCAAAATGTTTCATATATAGGTAAATGTTTTGTTATATATATAAAAACGATATAATTTATATTAGACAAGTTAAATGCTGAAAATGTTCAGTTTATAAAAATGTTTTATAAGTAAACCTAACGTTTTTTAAAAATAAAATACGTTTTGTTAAAGAAATAATTAAACAAAAATATATGAAAAGAACTTTAAAAAATGTATAATTAATGCATAATTAATATGAGAGAGAGACGGGAAAATAAAAATGAAAATGCATAAGATAATGACATGTGGTAAAAGAAAAGTTTTATTTATTATATAGTATAGATTTGTGTAATGTTTGTTTTGCAATTCATGTAATTTTAGTGTAAATTATAATTGTATTAACAATATATGATAATTGTGTTGTTTATTGTATTTTGCTTGATGTTTAAATTAAAATTTTTATCAATTCTCGTGTAATACACGATTCTCAAACTAGTTAGAAATCTAAAGCTAAATTATTTTGTACTCTCGAGTAATCACATATATTATTAAAGAAAACAACTTACTACATAACAATAAAAAAGCATATCTTAATTTGAAATTTAAAATTTTTAAATATAAAGATGTAGTATTGTAGGATCCCACTCAAATAAACACAGCATATGATTATATTTGCGTAAATATTCCAAATACTAGAAATATATTTTGGGTGTTTATCGCCTTCAACCCCTCACATATCCACCAAGCCTTTATACTTTATTATTTCCATATAGAATCGATCCAATTGTTTTAACACACACGTAAAAAGAAGTATTTTTACTTGCGCGTAGTGACTGAGCGGGTAAGATGCATAGCATTTTCGAAAACCAATTGTTTTTAATGCTATATTAAAAAGTTGGGTAAAGTTAGAATTCAAATATAGACAAAAATGAGAAGTGTGAAAAGGATTTGTGCGCAAACAAAAAACCTCAAAAAAATTCAAAAAAATAATAAGAAAAATCATAACTCAATATATAAATAAAAAACGAAAAAAATAAAAAAAATAATTCCCCCGTCATTCCCGTTCCAAAAAAAAAAAGATGACGAAAAGACACAATGTCGAGAAAAAAGACACAATGTCCCCGAAAATGAACAAACAAAACTATGATAAACCAAAAAAACTCAATACGCAAAATATAACACAATGACGAACAAATATGACACGGTGTTGAGTAATATAACACAATATTAATAAAAAGAGACACAATGACAAGAAAAAAAGACACAATCAATGAAGAAAATAAATACAAAACACAATAATAAACAAAAAAACACAAGTATCTTTTTCACTCAACATTGTGTTTTTACGAGGTTTTTTTTAGAACGAGAAGACGGTGGAAATATTTTTGTGTTTTTACAGTTTTCGTTTTGTATTAAAATTTGAGTTATAATTTTTTTTATCATTTTTTTATTATTTTTTTAGGGTTTTTTTTAGCCACAAATCATTTTCATCATTCTAATTTTCATCCCTATTTGTAGAATAACTTGACCTTAAAAAGTTAATTACAGTTTCCGTCCACATGTTTCAATGAAAATTTCAGTTTATATATTTTTTCTTCCTATAACACTATATAGTTTCATTTCTTGTTATTTCAGTCTCTTAGACTAACACGGTCTAAACTTTGCTATTAACTTTTTACGAGGTGATCAAAACACAACTATTATGGAGAAATTAAAAAAAATTATAAAAGGCTTTTAAAAGCAAACGGAGTTAATCTGGGAAACCGAAACCAAATAAATAAAAACCATAGGGTGTTGTATTAAAAAAAGATTGGGACAAAAAAAAAAAGAAAAAGTTCATCAAATCATACGGACGAAAATTGTAATTACCTCCAAATAGAATCATGTACAAAAAGTCAAGCATTATACATTTGAGTGTAGGCTTAGTAGGATGAGAAAATTACCATTTGCCTTATCTTGGAATTGCTTGTGGGATTAGTAGGATCATAGTGGTCAACTCTATCACATTTATGTACTTTCTAGAATTGGAGAAACTATATATTTTTATTTGAAGTGACATTATTTCCATACAAAGCCTGTTGGTAAAATAAGTGAACTAGAAAACTTGTTTTATAATGGATGTTATATTCGTACAACTTGGTATGTGTGCCATTATCGTTTTCCATGCTGTCATTTAGTCATACACTCAATATACAGGTCGTATAGGTCTCATACGACTCATATGATGAGTGTTGGAATAAGTTAAATGATGTGTGAATAATCAAAACCTTTTATAATCCTTCACACATTAATTGAATTTTTGTTTTTGATTGTTTAATTTGAACCAAGAAAGCGTTAAAGTTGAAAAGACCGTGCTGAAGAAGGTAGTAAGAATGACAATATGTCAATACGTGCAACATCATTTCCAATCACAAACTGAATTTTATTTAATATACGAAGCGAGAGAATAAAGTGTATCTTCTCCTAGATTATATGTTCTTTGAGATGTTTCGTATGCTCATGTTACGATATGTTGAAAAGATTGATGTGCCAGTTTGTAGTAGTTTAGGCGCCCATCTACCGCAAAACCGTGTGGTGAAGGTTAACCATGATTCGGATACACGGGTGATGCCATTCTATTATAGCGATTGCTTGGCCATGAGTGGAAATGATGCAATAGGCGACGAAGATGAACCACCCTGATAATCTTGGTTGAGACCTAGTCCACTAAATGGTTTTGGTCTAGTAAAATATGTTGTAGAATCTGGTACTTGATGATGTTGACATTGCTGAACATGAGAACCTTGGTACGATTGTTGTGTAATCATGTATGGTCCAACACCTATATTTTTGTAGATAGACAAAGCTTGAATAAGTTACAAAAATAGAAACTTTTGGTTGTGGAAACGTGTGATGGCAACAATGGTTGGTGGTATCAAATCGTGACGATGACATATGTTATATTGATGGTATTTGTATTGGTTTTGTTTAGCAGTCACAACAATACTTTGATTCTCTTCAAAGGAGATGTACGTAATCATGTATATCAATCATAAAATAAAAAATAAAAAAAAATGAGTTGATTTAAATTTCCGCCAAATAAATGTCACTATTGTGTCGCTTCATGGTGGCAATGTTGATTAGACCAGTTGGGTTTTGTTTGAAATGTCAAAATGAATTCATATGAGTCGGTAGTGATGGATAGATTAGATGAGTGGAAGACAGATGTTTTATGGTTAAGAGGAGACACTAGTAGCTAAAATGGAAAAATGTCGACTCATTGAATACCATGTATATATATGTATGAGTGAACGCCTCCGACACCATATAACATGATAGAAGTCCTTATAAAATATTATATGTATAGTTGAGTTTTAACTCATATAATCAGATACACAATTATAAATAACGTATATCTTGATTCTAAATCATAATTTAGGATGTTAGAAGAAAAAAAATATATATATACATATGGTTTGATATTATCTTATATTCATAAAGCTACGAATACTAATAAATAAAAGGGCTATCCAAAAATAGTAAGTAAAGATCAGGATGACATATCATAACGTTTGGGTAATCAATTTCTACTTATTTGAAAACGCGTCACCTCCCATGATCAAATCGAAACAAAATGCTATAATAAGACATAGTATGAAAAAAACTTTTAAGAAATTAACAACTTAGACCTAGTTTTCTAAAACCTTGCAATGCTTATTCGTAACATTTGATAATGTTAAAAATCAAAACATTTGTTAAAGACTTTTAAAAGTTAGGACTATATCAATAGATCAGCTTACATATCTGGTATAACAAGTCAGACACGACACGACACAAAAGTACACGATCATTTGTGGTGCTAGGCACTAATACAACACAGTAACTAATCGTGATGTTTTTTCTTCCAAACACGAATACGCACATATTTAGAAGCAGGTTAAAACGACATGACTTGTTTAGAGACATGGTAAATAATATGCATGCGTTGAAACAAAAATTGCCAAAAGTTAACAAAAGTCTTAACTAATACATATATACACAAATCCTCAATATAATAATCCTCAACATATCTAAAACAAAAATCCATAAAGGTCTTCATTAATACACAACATGTTACAAAAAATATATATATATATTTAAAAAATAAAACATATAAAAAGTTTATTAACTGGTTACTAACATGTTACCAATCGCCTAACCTGCTAATTAGGACATAATTTTATTTCAAGTTTAAACAGATCAACATGTTTAAGACATAGCATTCCCAACCCATGCCCTAAAAATCTGTGATTGTGGGAGGAGTAGAGGGGAAATGTAATTTTTTATAAATTTGTATTTCCTCAAATTTATTTTTTAATATTTGTTGAAGGTAGTTGTGAGTGAATGGGAGAGAGAAAATATAATGATAAATATATAAAAAATATTATTTAATTAAACAAAAAAGGGTCAAATGTAACGAGGGATGAACTCGGAATGCACTTAAGACACGAAACATGTTAAGTTCAACCCTAAACTTATTAATATTCATATCGCGTGTCGTGTTAAACAGCCACACACACATAGTTAAACTTAGGTACACAAGTGTTTCCAAACCAAAATACAAGTACTATTTCTAAAGTACCAAAAACTTAAAAGGGTTATTTATTTATGAAAATTAGTTTTGAAACTTGTTCACCGATTCTTCGTAGCAGCCCCCTTTCTATAAATAGACAGAGCTTCTCATTCTTCCGATTCACTGAAAAATACATAATAATATTATACTACTCGTCCGAAAATGGGAGCGAACAACGGCACCGTACAGACGCTGATGCCCGATTTCCTCCGCAAGTCTGGTGGCGTGGCGGTTATCGACGGCGGATTCGCGACGGAGCTCGAACGCCACGGCGCTGACCTCAACGATCCGCTGTGGAGTGCCACGTGTCTCCTTACTTCTACAG
Organism: Bidens hawaiensis; assembly: GCF_021521415.1. NCBI lineage: Eukaryota > Viridiplantae > Streptophyta > Magnoliopsida > Asterales > Asteraceae > Bidens > Bidens hawaiensis. Next base: position 227,596 of record NW_027495404.1, on the reverse strand, counting down.
ACCTAGTTCGTCAGGTATATATACTGTACTATACAATACACTGTTGTGTTGTACATTATTAGGTTATTTGACTACATTTAAATCAGTACATGAATAATCAAATTAAAATGCTAATAACTGTTTTTCTGTAAAATTGTTTACAATTGATTGATTTCATCTAGAAGGAGGTATTCATTTGTTCCTTGCAGATTATTATTATTATTATTATTATTATTATTATTATTATACTGTTTATACAATAAGTTATCTGATTTTGGTGTTGAATTTCTAGTTGATTTGTTTGTATAAATATCTCATGTATAGATCTGTAGTTAACATTATAGTATACATATAAGTATGGGTGTAAATGAGCCAAGTCGCTCTTGAGCTACCTAAGGTTGGTCGAATCGAGCTGAGCTTAAACGAGCTTCAGCCTAAATATAAGGTTGTTTATTAATCGAGGCTGTTATTTATGTAATTTTTATTTAATATATTTCACAGATGTTTTAATAATTATTAAATTAGATATAATAATAATAATAACAACAACAACAATAACAATAACAATAACAATAAGTAAAAAAATTATGTTTTATATGAAAACTATATTTATAGAAAATAAGTATAAAAATAAGTAAAAAAATTGATCAATAATAACGAGTTGAGCTTAGGCCAAGCTCGAGCTTGAAAAACTACTAACGAGCAGCTCGAGCTTTAGAAATAGAGCTCAAAATGAGATACGCTCAAGCTTGAAAAACTACTAACGAGCTGAGCTCGAGCTTTAGAAATAGAGCTCAAAATGAGACGAGCTCGAGCTTGAAAATTACTCACTAGCCAAGCTCGAGCCTAGACGAGCTCGGGCTCGGCTCGGCACGTTTACACCCTACCTATAAGCCAATAGCTATAGCCTATAAGTACTTAGTTCAATGCCGAAAGGCAGTGGCTAGATCTCAAAAGTGGTATCAGATAGCTCATACACATCAGATTTAGTTGATAAATTCTCATAGCTCTTCCCCAAACCTGGATTTCGGCCTTGTTTATCATAAACTAGCATAATGATTTAAGGGAAGTTATAACTTACAAGTACTGAGCTATAAATCGCATGAAAGAATCGGTAATTAATACGCATGTGATGCATTGTCAGCATTTTAAGCTCAGGCCCCAATTATAACTGTATTAAGGACCATTTCTTGTACTTACTATCATAATTAGAGCATTTATTTCCTCAGTGGTCCTGTTTGCAGGATATGCAGCTTGAATAACATTATTATCATTTCTGCTACCAATAACTACCATGCAAATTTGTTATTATTGTTATTATAAATAGGCCCCCTTTGCATTTTTAGAAACTTAATGGATTCACATGTATGCAGCTTAATAACATTATTATTATTATTATTATTATTATTATTATTATTATTTCTGCTCCCATGCAAATTTGTTATTATAAGTAGGCCCCCTTTTCATTCTTAGAAACTTAAAGCAAAGTTAAAGCTTATAATTCATTCACTTATTGCAGGTACACCTTGATTATCTTGAAGCTGGTGCTGATATAATAATCACAGCCTCTTATCAGGTAAATTAATGGTCCTCACTAGCATCAATCTCTATCAATCTCTCATACACGCTCATTTTATTGATATCTTGACAGGCAACGATTCAAGGGTTTGGAGCCAAAGGCTTCTCTAAGGAAGAAAGCGAAGCTATGCTTAAGAAAAGTGTAGATATTGCTTGTGAAGCAAGAAAAGTGTATTATGAAAGATGCTCCAATTCTGCAAGTAATTTCACTACCGATGGTAAAATTCTCAAGAATCGCCCTATTTTAGTTGCTGCATCTGTTGGAAGTTATGGTGCGTATTTGGCTGACGGTTCTGAATATAGGTAACTTAAAGTTTACCATCAAATTGTTGCTTTCATATTTGTGTTTATTCTCAAATTCGCCTGTCGTTTTACAGTGGAGACTATGGTGATGCAATGAATCTAGAATTCTTAAAAAGTTTTCACAGAAGAAGAGTTCAAGTTTTAGCTGAATCCGGTGCTGATTTAATAGCATTTGAAACCATTCCAAACAAAATTGAAGCACAGGTTCAGTAAAATTAGTTAATTACACTTATTGTGCATTTATATAAAATTTGGTTGTGACGTATTTATTATTTTTGAACAGGCATATGCTGAGCTACTTGAAGAAGGAATCAAAATCCCCGCATGGTTCTCGTTTAACTCCAAAGATGGTGTAAACGTGGTCAGTGGTGACTCGTTGACCGAATGTGCTAAAATTGCTGACTTGTGCTCGAAAGTTGTTGCTGTAGGAATTAACTGCACGCCACCTAGATTTATCAGTGGCCTGATTCAATCTATCAAGAAGGTACCACTTCATGTTCTTCATGTAATAAATAGTATCCGCTCGTTTATATATCTTTTTATTTTATCTTAAATGCATATTTCAGGTGACAACTAAACCGATTCTTATATATCCAAATAGTGGTGAAATGTATGATGCTGAAATAAAGCAGTGGGTGGTAAGTACCTTTCGCTTTATATGATACGCAAATTGGCCCGTTAAAGATAAAGCGTAACTCGACTTGACCTATTGTTAATACTTAAATTAAATGGTTATGTTATGTGACAGAAAAACACAGGAGTGCCGGATGAAGATTTCGTTTCATATGTGAACAAATGGTGTGAAATAGGAGCATCGCTCGTAGGCGGTTGTTGCAGAACAACTCCAAACACAATTAAAGCCATTTGCAGAACTCTTCCCAGCAAATCTTACACGGTTTGATCAACAAAAACCGAATATATGGTTTTGGTTTTACATTGTCTTTTTATTTAGGTTAAACCTTCGAGTTATAAATTATAATCGACCACTGCTATGGTTCGGTTTAGGTCCGGTACTTTATAAAAAAATAGTTAAAACCACAACGAACTGCTTTTATATGTATCTTTGTCGGGTGAGTGTATGTTAAGATAATCTAAATTTTCCTTGTTTATAGGTTGAATTATCCACCATAGATCAAATGATTATCTGGTACTAATAAGCTGTATGAAATAATTAGATGATTAGCTGTTTTACTGTTTGTAATTCTAAATGTTCAAGATTTACATGTAATTAAAGAACTAAATATTCTAAATATGGGCATTATTTAACCAGCATATTATAAACAACATCTGAAGACATTAGACATGGATAAAAATTTACTTGCTCTATAGTAGCACCCCTGCTACTATAGAGCAAGTAAATTTTTATCCATGTCTAATGTCTTCAGATGTTGTTTATAATTGTTTTAAGTCCTTTACTAAAGGCCCAAATTTCTCGAGGATAGCCCTGCTGCAGGGCTATCCTCGAGAAATTTGGGCCTTTAGTAAAGGACTTAAAACAATTATATGCTTAAATGGGCTTAAAACAATTTATTTTAGATAGAAACTAGTTTTTTTACACGGCGTGTTGCGCTGGGCAGGTCAGATAAAGGGCCGGGTAGGTCGAATATGTTAAGTCACGTTGCAGTTATGCATTACCGTGGGTTCAATTGATGAACATATAAAATATTAAAATATAAAAAACGACATTTATTCGGTCGATAAAACCCGAGTGTTGTCGTTATCGGGCGCTGCAACAATGAGTTGGTAAAACTCGGGCGTTGGTAAAACCTAAGTGTTCCTGGGTGTTGCGACGATGAGTTGACGCGAATTCGGTCGATTTCGATTACGTTTGTTACGATACCAGAGGTAAACAAAAAGGCCAGTAAAACCTGGGCGTCGGTAAAAACCTAAAGTTGTCTATCCTGAGCGTTTCATCGGTGAGTTAATACGATTAACCATTTAATTGTCAAATTTGAAAAAAAAAACATAAAAACAAAATAATGTGGACCACTTTGGTGTCACCTCTTGGCCCAATAGGGGCATAGCGGCACCAAAGTTATGAATTATGCATATATGTATAATGAGCTTAAATAATGGTCGTCAACCACCTAGCCCCCCTCAAAGAAGACAGCCATGTTTAGCAGGATTTAACGGTAAAATTTGCGAGTTTCTTAGCGTGGGTCAATTTCTGTTGCGAGTAAGCTAGGGTTTTCAAATAATAACTAGTTTTATACCTGCCCGTCTCGGTCTGGATTTCTAAACAACAAAATTAAAACTTAATCAAAATATTCACCCTAAAAAGCATACTAAACGATTGGAAATTAACTAATGTAACAGAAAAGTTTACCTCAATTCATTAAACATGACCATGACGGCATGACCTGCTTATGTTTGGGCCTAGGCAAACTCCTTATTCACTTGTTTTTAAATTCAGCCCAATAAGCCATAAAAAGAAACACCAACGTATCGTTTAGCCCATTAATTTACTAACAACCCAATTCATTGTAGGCTAAGTTTTCTCTTATTTTGTAATTGTGATCTTGATCCGCATTAAACTAAAAATATAACATTTCTGTCAAGAAATCGACAACTTATAATCAGGACTTGAGCTTAGTTAAACATTACCCTTGTCAAATATACCATATCATCATAAAGATACAAGGACGTATGGCGGATACTAACTAATCCACCTTACGTTCACTTATTGACTTCGAGAATTTCTTTAGTATCTGATGTGTGCGGGGTCATGTGAAGCCGTGCATTCCATATTTCCACGTTCCAAGTTACGTCCATGATTCATTTGGGAGGAGAGGAATGAAAATGATATGAAAATCTTGTCCTATAGTCAAAATCATTAAAGGTCTGTTAATAAAGTTTTATCTACTATGATAGATATCAACGATATCTGTTTCCCTAAAATTAATGATGATCGTCGATATTTTATACATAAAGTTTCATAGAGTTTGCTTGCAACATATGAGTTTTTATACATATGATGCAAAGATACAAGTTTTTTATATATAATATTTGTGTCACACTTGATGATGTATTTTCATCAAAATAATAGAAGAGTATATAATCATTGTGGCTCTACATGCACTAATAGTACCGTTGCACTTTCACAATCTTATCATATAGACGTTACATTACATTATACATCATTACAACTCCCATACCTATGTTTTGTTGGTCACATGCATTTTGAAGCATCAACTTCAGTTGTAGGCCTAAACTATGTTTTCCTAAGGCCCTATTGACTGCCCCACCTTCATGTTCTTCTTCAAGGCTTTGTTTGGACAACCTTTTATTTTAGGGGTTTATGGTATTAATGCGTAGCATCTAACCCATCGCACCAGGCAATATTGTTTGTTTTACTTTTTTATTCCCTCGAGCAAGACTATTTAAGTAGGTCACTGATTATGAAATAACTCCCATATGAACATTTGACCATGGAGTTCTCGTCTTGTCCACGATAAGTGCGTCCAAACTCATTGATCGTATAAGGCAGAATATTTTTTTTTTCATGAAACCAATATTTTTCATGTATAGTGCATGATGTGAGATTTGCCTAGAGGATTATTATGTTGTGGATAAACAACATTCTATTGTGGAGGCTTCAGCATGTGATTTACCTCCTTAATGCTGATTTGGGGACGTCGTTATACACCGTTAAGACCTTCTAAATATTCTGATTTTAGCTATTAAAGTGTTTTCTATTTTAAAACCTTACCCTCACAAAAGACAAGAAAGCCATCAACATCCCTTTAAATTTCTAACTCTCTTTCTAAATCGTAATCGTTTTATCAAATTGTAATTTTCTAGCTTTAATTATTGAAAATGATATGCTATCTAATAACCCTAAATATACTAGCCTCAAAAAGTATTACTCCAAATGTATGCCTTATAAAATCTCACTCTTTTGTATTTTATGTTATCTTTTTTGGCGTATTATTTATTTAATTGTATTTCTTATAATTTTTGTTGGGTAATCTCACTCTTTTAGTTTGCATTTAATTTATAACTGTATCTTATATAGAAAACTAAAATCAAGCAATTTTTTAAAACCGTTATTAGAACACATGACTCGTGTTTAGCATACGGGTCTAAAGACTTCATCTATAGCACTCATGGTCATGAACCAAACAATAAAAACAAGGAAAATCGGATCAAAGTACGGGTAAAGAAAAATATAAATGCAAAAAAAAAACACAAAAATTAACTTTTTAGGAATGAATCAGATAGAAGGATCAAGAATTTATAATTAGGTATAATTTACTTATTTATTAGGTATAGATATAGATATACACAACATTATATTCCTAAAATGGCTAAAAGTTAAGCAATAAATGTTAAACCATATGTTCGGCAGGTTCTAAGTTCCAACATACAATCCGAAACGTAAACCATTAGACCTAAACGTGAACAGAGCCGTATACATGTTAAACCGGTCAACCTGTTTTGTTTTTGACGGTTTGATTGGTTTCAGCTGCTATGAACACCCCTAACTATATCATGTTGAATATTATTAATAAACTTATAACAATGATAATACTCCATGTAAAACAGGTGGTATATATAGTAGAGTTTTAGTTGTATTTCCTTATGCTCTTGGTAGATTGTGTATTAAGAAGGCATGACTCCACAATGTCAGTTGATGTGTTATGACTCAATATTGACTCATGTCAATTAGGCCAATGGTCCTCTAATATGGACCACCCAACCCCACACCCAACCCCCTTCTCACCTGCACCTATTTATGCCCATTACCATTGTGCACCATTCCAAGTTATGTATTTATTATATCCACCTAGGCTAGGTTATCATAATAGTACATATTTAATTACTTGAAACTTATTTGCAAGAGATTTGGAGTTATATAAAATAAGTTTTGAAAAAAAAATGCCTCAACGAAAAACGTTATGAATTTTGATGACTTGTCATAGCAAAACTCGTGTTTAATACCGACAATAATTCTTTGAAGGTGACTTGACATGGCAAAAAAAAAATGTCATAAAGGCGCAACGAACGTCTCTTGCCTTGTTGAAGAAAAGTCACAATCAATATTTCAAGAGATAACAAAGTTTTACCTTCTAATGTGTATAACATGTATCTCCTATATGTGTTTGCCTTAATATAGTTATAATAGTAGCAAAATAAGACTTTGTGATCAAGTCAATATAGATTTTTTTTTCTCTATTTGTTGCAATACAAGGATTCAACTCATATTTTCTTCTTAAAAATGCAAACAAATTATTGTGGTTGTAGAGTCAGGCAATCTGTCAGCGATGTGGTATGCTTTAACGCTTAGAGCATTAAAGCTGAGACGGAATTGTGAACGAGGCATGACGCCACTCCTTTATGGGCGTTAGGGAAGTTAAAGGCCATATTCATTAACGTCTTAACGAGAGTAAAATAGGGTAACTGGTGAAAGCTTGATGGGGCGTTAATGGGTGAAGAAGGTATTTCAAGGGACTAGGATGAATCATAATTAGTTTTTTCTTTTTTTTAAGCGAATATCTAAGTTATTAAAAAAAAATTGAATTGGTGTGTTTGAGGATGAGGAAGTTAGAATTATAAATGAAAATAACTAAGAATTATAAATGAAAATAACTAAGATGAACTAGTAGTGGATGATGATGAATGTCAATTAAATTGGAGCCTATTGAAAATAACCATAATGTGGCATTTATATTATGGTCAATGTCACTCACATTCAACATATCATAATACGAATGACTTTCATAGCATTCATTGTTGTGACGACCGGACCCAATGTGATGCCAACTTATTTTTTTCAAATTTTGATATTTTCTTATCGATGCACCGCCATTATTTAAACACAATTAAAAATCGATTTTAGTTCAAAACTCATTAGATTAACGGCTAATTGCGTAATAGAAGACATTGCTAGAGAATGATGATACAATTATACAAATTTTATGTAAAAAGATTAAAATTATGATTCATAATATTAATCCAGATTAAAATTTGTTCATATAATAGATTTATGGATCTTTGAAATATCATCAACATACTTAACCTAATAAAAAAATGAGCATGTAACTTTTCAAGTTTTAAACAATGTTATCTACAATTACAATCATAATAAACTACTAAGATTATAATAAATCAAGGCATCTTTATGTACCCTATGTTTTATAATACTGGACAAGGTTAAAAAGGGACAAATCACCAACCAACTCAACTGTACGTACTTTTACCTTTCAACATTCCCAATTAATTATCCATCTTCATCTTTATAATTACATTAAAAACATTATCTTTTCTCTCTTATTTCAATTAAATAATACTTTTTTAATACTTTTATCATTACCATTTCTCTCCCATTTACTCACAACCACTTTCAAAAACATTAAAAATAATAGAGATGAACAGTGTGGATCTCCAAATTTAACCATGAACTGTAACATTTTCTCTCTTCTCCTCTCACAACCACTTTTAACCATCTCTAAAAAATAGAGAACCCCCTCACATAATTTGGAGAATCCATTGGGAATGCTCTTAATGACCTTATGATTAAAATTAGATATATTGGGTTTTATTAATTTCAATTATTGTTTTTTAGTCACTGCCGGTCCCAACTAAGGAATTGGCTACAGACGGTCCTGACTTTTAACGTATTTGTTCCTAATAGTCTGCGACTAACAGAATCCTAACACCGTTAGTTTCAGGACGCCGGAAAAATGTTTTTGGCCGGAAAAGTCAAATTTGTTGCCGAAAAACACCACCTGAACACCGCAACCACCACCAATTGACTCACCGCCAACCAACTACCACCACTTGAGCACCATCAATTGATTCCGATGATTGTCCTAGGGTTTCCGGCGACCTCAATAATTAGGGCTTTTACTATAAAAAGATTCCTAAATATCCGACACAAAGCTATCAAGATGTTTGGGACGAAAATGTTGAGTTTCGGGAAAAAAATTGAGTTTTCCGACCAAAAACGTTTTTCCGGTGACCTGAAACTAACGACGTTAGAATTCTGTTAGTCGCGGACCGTCAGGAACAAATACATTAAAAGTTGGGACTGTCGACAGCCAATTCATTAGTTGGGACCGGTAATAACCAAAAGACGATAACTAAATTAATAGAAACCAATATACCTTAAAGTTATAACAAATTTCTTGCATGTCATGTTAAAAAAGTACCTTGCATGTCATGTTAAAAAAATAGATACTTATGGTCATCTATCTTTAATCTTTAATATTAACAACATAGCAGCTATACTTGTTATTGTGGGGCTACAAAAGAGGCGTTAAAAGCTTATTTGGCACCCCCTTAAGTAGCATTAGTTAAGAGGTATATGCTAACACTAGGGATGTTTATGGTCCGGTTTGAATGGTTTTTGAGTTAAACCATGACCAAACCATTAGTACTGGTTTTTGGTAATTGAAAACCGAAACCGAACCGTCAACAATCAAAACCGAACCAAACCGAACTTGGTCCAGTTCGGTTTCACGGTTTAAAGTTTTAAACTTATTATGTCTTTATAATAAAAACCCACAAAAGATATAAAACGTTATCCAAAATGCATAAAACAATCTTGTTATAAGAGCATACTACCTATTTATAATTATATGAAGCTCATCATTCAAATAAAAGAAATAAAGTATAATAACAACTGCCTTATGAAATAAATTAATTAATTAAATACAGAAGCCTTAAGTTTATAATTATAGATTGTGGTTTGCTGCTACACTTTGAAGCTAAACATAGGTTTCGCCTATATTCATATTAATTAATCGAATCAAATATTAAATAGATAACTAAATATATGTATTATAAAATATATAACAAAAATTAAAATACATTATCCAATCTTACGGTCCGGTCCGGTTTTATTCGAACAGTTTTTTGTATAAACCGTAAACCAAACCGTTCATTACGGTTTGAAAATTTTCAAACCGACCGACCGAAAGTTAAAAACAAAAACCAACCGCGAAACCAAACCGACAACCGGTTTGGGCGGTTTAAAACCGAACTGTGAACACCCCTAGTTAACACAATAACAAACGTTAAGGGGAGAGAAAGGTGGGGCCACCCCAAATGAGCAATCACATTTTTTTCTTTTTTTGTTTTCTTTTGTTTAATCGTTAACCCATAGCGTGCTACTTAGCGGTGTGTTAGTTAAAACTCACTATCTACGTGACAGTGACGTAACATTTTAGCCAACTCAACTACAACAATGAGCCTCATGTGAATCTAATCATTAATATTTCCATTTGTCCATTAATCATTGGGCAGCTGATTTTCAATTGAAAAAAAGTACATTGATAACCCTTTTATACATTAGTTTACCCTTATAAGTACCCTTTTATTATATATTATTTTTCCCATTTTGAATAGAATGTATAATTTTTGTTTAGTTATTCCATTATGTGTTACTACTTACTAGTATAGCAGTTATGCAAGAAAGGATCTACGCCTATAGTTATGACATTTGTCATTGGGAAAATTAAATAAAAACCCATGAAGTTGAAGTGAGAAAATGACAAATGGCAAATTTAAAAAGATTTTATTAGTTATTTTTTTTATTTTTTATTTTAGGACAGCTAAGATAAAATAGAACATGCCTTAAACAGCACAGAATATATACCAAATAGCTTTTATGTAACACTAGTGGAACCTTTACTTAGGAAGTAGAGGAGTAGTGGGCTACATGAGAGGGTTTGTTGGAGGATTCCCATTTATTTAGATATCAACTTGAGCTTAAACTATACTATAAAAGATGTCTTAGTCATACCATCAATCCATCATTGTTTTTTTCCAAACCATCCATGAGCTTAATCCAAAATTTAGCTTCGCTTCTACCTTGCTAGCTTAGATCAAACAAAAGGATACTCCAACACACACAACATCAATAAACTTTTTTACTATAAAATCATGGTTTCATTAACGAGTAGTTTTTACGTCGAGCTAGAGAGCAACAAGCTACGCTGCTAGTCTTGGAACAGTAAAACTAAGTCGTTTAAAAAATTACATTTGTTGATCTTGGAGTCAACTTGTGTTTAGGATTATAAACTGTAAGGGATCTTAGTGATCGTCGGTCGACTTCTATCTAGAATTGGAAACACTAAATGCCGTAACATATGACAAGACATTATATCAACGTATAATCACAAGACTTAGAACCGCTTGAAAGTCTCTTACCTCTCAAGAGCTAAAAACGATCAAATGTAGGGTATTAAATATCTAACAACTTGAAATTCAGGTGTTATATGTTATATGTCGCGTTAACAATTCGACTATTTCGAGCATATAAGAGGACAATAATATAAATCCATAAGAGATCTTGGTGATTGTAGGTCAACTACTGCCAAGGTTAGGACCTCTAACAACACAAATCCAAGATAATAAATATTTAACAACTTGTATTTTGGATTATATAAGTTTATATGCAATGTAAGCTAGTTTCTAACTCTTGGAAAAGAAGCATGCATGGACTTTATTGAACACACAATTAGTTATGATGTTGGTTGGGACCATGCATTGGTTTTGGTTCTTTAAAGACAAAGTTCTTGAAGAAATGGAGAGTTGTAAGAAAGATGCATAAATTGATGCATTCTTTAATTAGAAAGTGATAGATTTAAGGAATGAAATCTCCCAAAAACAAAAAACTTTGTTCAACCAACACTCTGGAAGATCTCCTTCAAGGGGTGGTGATGGTTGACCGTGAAGATTCATGGTCTTGGGCGGTTGGTAGCTGCAAAGAGTTCGAGGTTTCGTCGATTAAAAGATGGATGGTGCGGTCCGCTGTGGATGCTGGGAGTTTCGGTTTCCAATGGAGCGATTGGGTCCCGAAAAAATGTAATATTTTTATGTGGAGGGCCGTTCTGGATAGTCTTCCAACCAAGGAGACTTTAGCTAGACGTCATTTGCATTGTGATGATCATAGTTGCGCTTTATGTGAGAGTAATGAGGAATCGCTCGAGCACTTGTTAACCGGGTGTTTCGTTTCTATGGCCGTTTGGAATGCGATTGGTTCATGGTGCAACATCCCTAGATATTTTGTTTTTCATGTCAATGATTTGGTGGAAGTGCATAAGGTTTGTGGTGCGACGGGGAACAAGAGATTGATTATTCATGGAATTGTCATCATTACTTGTTGGAGGATTTGGCGGGCTAGGAATGAAAAGATTTTTTCGGGCAAGAACACTAAGGTGGTAGAATTGATTGCGGATATAAAATCTTTGGGTTTTCTTTGGTACAAAAATAGATCTAAGATAGGGGTAGTGGATTGGAAAAGATGGTGTTTATTTGATGTAACGTGATTGTTGTTTTTGGTTTTTGGATTTCAGCGTCTTTCTCCGTCTTGGTGATAGTCGTTGGTTGTGTTTGTTTTTAATGAAAGTCAATTTTAAAAAAAAAAAATGTTCAACCAACACTCATTCTTCATGCATGGACTTGATAAAGAAACCAAATCTCTATTAATTGGAGACTTTAAGAAAGGCATGCAACTCAAAACCCAATAAAATTCACTAAATATTGCACAACAATTCCATGTCCAAATGCATCCATCTCAAAAGCATAATCCTGAAATTGTGAATCTATTTAATCACTTAATCTTTTTTTTTTAGAAAGTTATGTGATTTAATATAAAATGTGATCTATTGAGTTTTAAGTTGTTGTAAAAAGTACAATTTAAACATGCATGTGTGTGTTAGAATAATGGCTTAAGAAAAAATAAATATGTTTTATAGTGCATCCCTGATAATTTTTCTCGTTACAGGTGTGTATATATTTATTTAAATAAACACAATTCACCATGTACTATTAAAAAAAAACTATAAAGATGGTTTATGAATATTACACATATATACAACTACATATTCTAAAAATGAATAAATAGCAAAGGTTAAACAACCAGTTTAGTTTACATCACCCATTCAAGTTCTAAACTGTCACCCAAACGGTTAAACCCGACTTTTAAACCCGCAAACCAAACCGTATAAATTTCAAACGAACAGTTTATACGGTTCGGTCTTTTACAACAATCTAATAAACACTAGTAAATAATATTTATTTTAACGGCCAACAAACAGAGAATTGCCTGGGTACTTCGTACGGGGTGATCAAATGGTAAAAGGCCACCGTCAGCTAGCCTAACCCAACCATACAGAGCCCTTAAGTACCTCGAAGTTATCTCCAGTTTCAGGAAAAACCCCCGCTGGTGGTAAAACTCAGACGCCCTCAGGATTGAACCGGAGATCACAATGATCTCGGTCTTCCTTCATTGAGCCCCCCATGCCCTCCCTAAAATGTTGTCTGTGGGGATCAAACATGAGTCTCTATTAAAGAACTCAAGCTTCCTATCAGTGCTCCACATTAGAAAGGATACTAGTACATAAAAAAGGAAATAAAAAAATAAAAAAACTGATGCCATAAAATAAATGATTATATGACATTCAGTTGAACTATGCCCTATAGTTTTTAGCATCATTTTCCCTCTGTTCCCTGTAACCATAACTACTAGGTGCAACACACAAACATAAACACATATAGGCTGCAACACTCAAGAAAACCCAATCTTTGATATTACTCTCTGTTAACATTTTATGAAACAAAAATGCTGAAAAACTGCAACTTTCTTCCCTATAATAACCTTACATCCAACACACTTTCTGGGCATTCATAAAAATCCAATCTTTTATTCTCTTTCATGTTTCTTTGACTCATTTGGTTTACATTCAAGACACAGTTGGTCAAGTCAAACCAAAAAAGATTCAATTTTTATGAATCTTTATTGAATCAAAGATTGTTTATTCTGCAGTTAAGTTAGTGGGTGCTAATCTTTATGAGGATTTGAAGCAATGAGAGATGAAATCTGCAACAAAAAGGTTTTTTTTTTAATAAAGATTGTGTATTTGTGTTTATATTGTTGACTGTTTGTTGATCACAATGAAGGTTTCATGGCCTAAAACAATCAAGAAATGGTTCAATGTGAAGAACAAAGCTGAAAATTTTCATGCTGATGATTTCATTTATGGAGGTAATATTTAATAATTTGTGATTATTATTATTATTATTATTATTATTATTATTTATTTTTGTAATTTTCTGTTATATGATCATAGCATATGGGAACATTAGTTGACTTGTTATTCACTTATTTACTTTATTTCAACATCAGTCACAATATGTTATTCTGCAAAAGTGGCATTTGGGAATTTAAAATTGTTCATCTTTGCTCCTCAAAATCTGTTCTTTGTTTTCTTTCTTGTTTGCAGTCAAGATCTGTGATTTGATCTGAAATCTGTCAATTCAAACCCTCTTTTGTGTTAGAATTAAATCCACTGTGGCAAATGACAATAACCATCTATTTTTTTTTTAATTTAATTTATTTTTGGATTTCCTTTTTCAGGTAGAGATGAAGTATGGAGGAACAATTTTTCTGAACAAGAGGTGTGTTCTATCAAGAAAAGCAGAAAAACAAGAACTGGTACAGTTTCAGACTATTTTATGCATTTATTACCTTTGGACCACTCTTCAAGTTAAATTTTTTATTTTTTTTATAAATTCTACATGATTATAGATAAGGAGATTGATGCAAAGTGCAAGCATGAAAAAAAGATGCATGTTTCATAATTTATTGGATAAAAAAATACATTTAAAGAATGTTTTTTTCTAGCATACAATGTGTTATTTTCGACTTATTTACTTTAGACAGTTTATTTCAATACTGGTTCGTATTAACTTTGTTTTTGTGCTAGATTAAACTCGTAAAATAAAAAAATAGATTAAAGTAGAAACTGGTTAAAATTGACGTAATGTGTAACAAAACGAATTTATAAAATTGCAATAGAATGAGTATGATATTATAGCCATATTTAACATCCAAATCATTTAAGATCTCATTTTAGTTAAGTTATTTTGTAATAGTAAATTTAATAAGGAGTAATGTAGGAACTATACTCAACTGTGCATATTCACTTTTTGAAGTAAACAAGTATATAAACTAAAATAGTAGGACCGAAAGCGATTTCACAACAACACAGTATATGATATGACATAATATGCTATTTTTAGGACGTTTACGGTTTGTGAGTTAACAACCTATTTTTCTAATGCAACTTATCTTTTATTTCCTTATTTTATGCCTAAACCGGCTACAAAAATGAACAGAACGATCAAGTAGAAGAAGCGCGAATTATCCTCAGACAAATAAGATTGATCCTGATCATGCCCAAGTTAAGGATGTTGATAACTATAGGTTTGTGCAAACTTTTCTATTCGTTTCTAATTATCGTTCGGTTTGTTTATTATTTGCTTTAAAAATTGATATAGGATCTTTGTAGCAACTTGGAATGTGGCTGGAAAATCTCCTACAAATGGCTTAAATCTTGAAGATTGGTTGCATACTTCACCTTCTGCTCACATTTATGTTCTTGGGTGAGTTATAGTTATAAAAAAGCCAATTTTGAGTCTTGGACTTACGAATTAAACGGGTCGAATGAGAGAGGACGACGCACATTTGTACGGTTACAAAAAAATTGATTTAACAATATAGTGTTAGGATCAAATACAAACACTTTTTAACATAAACGTACAAATAACTAGAGTAATTATTATTATTAGTCTGCGTCATTTCTTGTAGTGGAACTGCTCTAGTTCAAAATTGTAAGTAATAATAATTACTTTAGTTATTTGTACATGCCTGGCTTTATTATCCGGTGGTATAAACAAGTTGACTCATTTATTATTTATCAATTAGGTTCCAAGAAATCGTCCCATTAAACGCGGGAAACGTACTGGGAACTGAAGACAACGGTCCAGCCAAAAAATGGCTAGCGCTCATCCGAAAAACACTCAACACTCTACCCGAAACCAACGGTCTCCACACCCCGCCACCAGTACCCGACCCACCAGTCGAGTCCGATTCGGATTTCGAAGAACCATTAACCCAACACGCGCCTTCTCTCCTCCACCGTCGATCCTTCCACTCCCAAAGTCAAAGCATGAGGTTGACCAACAATGACGTGGCAATCCAATAAAGTTTATACTTCCCAATCTTTTAGTTTCTAAGTTTATAAAATGTATGCTCTTTTGTATATTAACAGCTTCGGATAGAGCGTAGACGGGGGCGCGTATTCCAAGGATGGAATGAAGGGTGCATATATTTCCCTCCAACTTACAAATATTCAGATCGATACGCAGGATATGATACGCGTCCTAGAGAAAAACGAAGAACTCCTGCATGGTAATTATACATGGTGGCAAAATGGGTGGGTCGGGCTTAGAGATGGCCAAAAAAACCAGTTGGGGAACCGGTTTACCGGTTTAAACCGGAAACCGGTTTTTACGAAAACCGGTTTTTTAAAAACCGGTTTGACCTGTTTACAAACCGCCGGTTCGTCTTTCGGTTACAAGTTCTAGATCCAAAACCGGTTAATGAACCGGTTAATGGAAAAACCGGTTTTTTTTATTAACCGGTTATGGAAAAACCGGTTAACCGGTTTATAAAAAAACCGGTTTTTGACCGTTGTGGAAAAACCGGTTAACCGGTTTCTCCATAACCGGTTAACCGGTTAAAAACCGGTTTTTGAACGTTGTATAACGGCTATATGCCCGTTTTTTTTGTTTTTGGACCGTTTTTTTTTTTTTTTTACCATTTTACCCCCACAAACATCTATATATAGTTTAGGTTGGGTATTGGTTAGATCACACTCGATTATACAACTCCAAACGCTCTAAACGTTTATTTCATACGCGATTATTTTGTTATCTCACGCTCAATTATACCACATTACCACTCCATACGCTCTTATTTCGTAGTCGTTTATTTCATACTCGAGTATACCACTCTTATTTCGTAGTCGATTATCATGGCCTCCCAAAGTGCTGCTTCATCCGTCAACATGGGTGCCTCGAACACGGGAGAAACGGTCGTTCGGGTCATCCCCACGAAACGAAACCATGATGTTTGGCAACATTTCGACCTATGCGAAATGTCTAACGGTAGCCAAAAAGCTCGATGCAAACATTGTTTGAAGTTTTATGGCAAAGATGCAAACTCCACTTTAAAAGCGCATGTACAAAGGCCCTTTTGCAAGGCCTTGAAGGACGAATCGGGAAGTAGTTCGCAGCCGGAGATGACGAATCAAGGAGCGGTGTTTACGTACGACGTTGAAGCGGTACGTCAACAGTTTTCAAACTTTGTGATTCAACAAACACTTCCTTTCAACCACTTCGACAACCCTCAATTCACGGAGATGATGCAAAACTATGTTCAACCACGCTACCAACACGTAAGTCGTTCGACCCTTAGAAGAGATTGTCTTAAAGCATGGAAAAACGCTAAATCCGAACTAATTTCATACTTTTCAAACTTACAAACTGGTGTAAACTTAACAACGGATGTGTGGTCGGTACCTCACGGTTCGCCCGACTCATACATTTGTGTGACGGCTCATTGGGTTGACCCCGAGTCGTGGCAAATGATGAAACGAACCGTTGCGTTTCAATTGTTTGATTACCCGCACACGGGTAGAAATATTTTTCAAATATTGGATAAAGTCATTCGACAATACAAGATTGCACATAAAATCTTTTCAATTTCGTTTGATAACGCGTCCAACAATACGGTCGCGGTTGGCCATTTAAAATTAAAGTATAAACCTATTTGTGATGGAGCGTTTTTTCATAGCCGATGCATTGCACATATTATCAACTTGGCCGTGCAAGATGGGTTAAACGTGATCGAAACGCAAAGAAACAATTTTAAAAGAATGTTACGAGATGTTTTTAGCAACAATAAAACATTTTCAAGATACAAAAAATTTTGTGTAGAAGCTAATTGTCAATGGTTGGGGCCAAATTGGGATTGTCCAACAAGATGGAACTCGACTTGTAATATGTTTGAGAAAGCCATCCAACAAAAAGAATCATTAATTGCGTTTCATCAAATTTTGTCAAGTAGGAGTAAATGTCCACCGTACGATCCTAGAAACTGGTTATTGATTGAGATCGTTACGGAGGTCCTTCAAATTTTTAAATCTTGCACAACTAGTTTATCCGGGGTTTACTATCCAACAAGCCCCATTGCTTTACCAAAAATTGCTGTCATGTGCACAAAGTTGAGTGAACTTCATTGTAGGGGTGCACCTTATTTTGATATGGGTGTAAAAATGAAAGAAAAATTTAGAAAATATTTTCAAGAACTACCCGCTGTTTTGACATGTGCTGCTGCGTTAAACCCTTGCATCAATGTTGGTGGTGTTGAAGCTTTAATAGAAAAAATTTGTGATGAGCTAGGGTTAAACGACGATCAAAACCCCTATTATAGCCAAACTTTAAAGAATGCTTTCTGTGACATCTGACCCGATCCGACCCGACCCAGGTACCCGTTTCTCTGACCCGAACTCTTTCTTTTATGATTTAATATTTATTTATACTTATATTTTACTTTTAATAATAATAATATACTTTTCCTTCCCGACTCTCTCTCTCTTTCTTTCCGCCGTTCCGTCCCTCTCCTTCTCTCTTTCCGCCTTCTTTTCCCTCTTGTCGCCGTCCCGCCCTTACGCCTTGTTTCCCTCTTTTTCTTCTAACTCTTTGCTTGTCCTTTGTTCCTTCCCGCCTAAGGTTGTCTGCGCAGCTCCACGCGCCAGACTCCCTTACAAGGAATCCTGCGTGAAGACCACCTGTTTCAGCGATACGCGAGACGAACTCTTCTCGCAGCGCGTTAAGAATTGTAATTCTTCTCGCAGTGCGCGAAGGACGGAAGTTCTTCCCGCGACGCGCTAAGGATTTGTAGTTCTTCTCGCAGCGCGCTAAGAATCGTAGTTCATCCCTCGACGCGCGAAGAATTATAGTTCTTCCCGCGGCGCGCTAGGAATTTTAGTTCCTCCCGCGGCGCGCTAAGAAATGTGACTCTTCCCGCGGCGCGCTTAGAAATGGTAGTTCTTTCCGCGACGCGTTAAAGTTAGTTCTGTCTGCCTTCGCGCTCGCGCTCTCTTGACCTTCTGTGTCAGCCTTCTCGCGTCAAACCCTTTGAGTTTTCTTCTGTTTAAATCTAGCCGTTTGCTTTTGAGTTGTCTTATCTTTTGAGCTGTTGACCTAATCTGCTTTATGTCTGAAAAGTTACTTTCGGCGCAGCATGCGCACCAACCCCATTGGTTGACAGATAAAGTGACTGATAATCTTTTGAGATCTGCTTTTGCCATGCTTGACCTGTACCTTTATCTACCCGCCCATGCTTTTTTTTACTGTTCCCTGACAGCTTTATCTTGCTCCCTGCAGCTGCCATATCTTTTGATATCTTTTGCTTTTGGATTCTTATGCTTTTTGATATCTTTTGCTTTTGGATTCTTATGCTTTTTGATATCTTTTGCTTTTGGATTCTTATGCTTTTTGATATCTTTTGCTTGATCCTGTTAAAGATCCTTTCCCCTTTTCTAGGGATTATGTCTCCTAGGGTTTTCCTATAAATAATAATAATATTTTCATAACACTAAACACACAAAACACTTAATCTCTCCTGTTCTTTTGCTCCTTGCTCTCTGCCTCCGTCTTCCTCCCTGTTCTGCCATGCTTTTCCGGTAATATATATTATATATAATAATTTACTTATTAATTATGCAAACTTATAATCAAGACTTGAAACAAATCATTAAAACAATAATTTTATTTATAGGTTAACTTGTGCTTGTTTAAAGTTGGTTCTTGCTTTATCTTACACCGCATCGTTTATCATGTGAGTAATCTCGTACCTAATCCCTTTTTGCTTTTAATGTTTTGGGGTGTTCATGTGTTCATACAAACTTAGAGTCTTAAACTTGTTTATGAACTTTAGTCGCGCAGTACCCCATGTGTTGAGGACGTAGACTTGGCTGTTTATTTGTATGTGTGGATCATTAACCGTCTTGTCGGTCTATTCCGCAGTTTTCATGGTACCATTAGATGAACACGGGAGAACTATCGTTTATGATTTTCTCTTTTGTTTACACATGCACAGTTAGTCTTGTTTGTGAGCTCAATTGTGAGCACTGGCAGTCTTATGAATCTTAGAGTTGGTCCCGATCAGATTACACCCTTGTTGAAAACCAGACATACACATGTTGCGCGCAGATTTTATCGTTATCTATGTATTGTATTAAACTTGATTTCTCACCAACACGCAAGTGTTTGACGTTTATTTTAACACATGTTCAGGGTTGCAGTAGCTGTTTTGGAGCTTGTGGACACATAGGAAGTTTTCTTTATTTTGGACCTAGATTAAAATGTATCAAGACAAGTTATTGCTGTTCGAATATTATGATTTATAATATATTGATTTATGATGATTTATGTTATCTTGTGTTTACCCTGCGCGTGCGCAAATGAATGTATTTATTAAATATTGACACCCAATAGTGTCACGAGTAATGAAACAATATGTGGCGCCCCGATGTATAATCCGCCTTTGGTCGGGGTGTTACAGATTGGTATCAGAGCTCGTTGACTTTAGGATAGGTGGTTAGACGTAACGGCCTAGAATACCTAAGAGTCCCTTCTCGCGCATGAGAGAAATCTCATGTTTGCGCGCTTATTGTTAATTACTCGTTATTTGTGAATATGCTCGCGCTTGCGCAGTATATGATTTTATGTTTTATTTCGCGATATTTCGATTTTTTTTTTTTGAATTTCGATTTTTATTGATTTTACTTACATATTCGTTTGTGGGATTTGAAAATCCGAAAAGTCATGGTGATACATGAATAGTTGATTTTCAATTTCCATTTACGATTATGTTCTGAGGTTGGAGACTTGAAAAGTCATGGTGATACATGAATTGTCAACCTCCAATACTCATTTTCTTGTATATTTTATATTGAAGATTGGAAAGTCATGGTGATACATGAATCGTCAATCTCCAATACTCGTTTACTCGTATATTTTAAATTGAGAATTCGGAAAGTCATGGTGATACATGAATTGTCGATTTCTGATTCGAATTTGTTACCTTTATTAAGTCTGCAATTAGGGTCATTTATTTTACTTTAACTTTTGATAGCATCTAACTCCGTGAAACCAAGCTTTATAAGATTAAAACTTTGCGCTAAAACCAAGATATTAACTAAAATTAAAAACTTTTATAGAATGCCTCCGCTATCTCGCCGATTTCAGAGAAGAGAAGCCTCGCGCATGCGTAGACAGCAACGTTCCCAGGAAATGGCCGCCGCGATAGCCCAAGCCTTGAGCCAAAACAATACCAACACCTCTGGTTATAACATTAAGTCCTTTAACGCGGGTAACCCTCCAAAGTTCACAGGTCTTGAAGGAGCCACCGTGATGCTCCAATGGCTCGAGAAGATAGAAAACACTTTCCTCCACACCCAATGCCCCTCAGACAGACGAACCCTATATGCTTCCAGTGTCCTGGAATCTAGAGCGCTTACATGGTGGAATGGAGTAGCTCATGCGCGTGGCGCAGAAGCTGCTTCCAGCATACTCTGGGAGGAATTTAAGGATCTCTTGACGCGAGAATTCTGCCCCTCCCAACGAAGTTAAGCGCCTGGAGGAAGAATTTTGGATCTTAAGCAGTACAGCGGAGAAGCGCGCGAGTACGCGACGCGCTTCCACGAGCTAAGCTTACTGGTCCCTCACCTTGTTACCCCTTCACGCCGAGCAATCGAGAAATTCCTTGGGGGTCTCCCCATGGAAATTCAAGATTCTGTATGGGCCAGAAACCCAGTAACCCTCTCTGACGCCATCGAGTTGGCCGCTGTGCTCAGCGACAACCATGTCAGAGCAGGAACCCTGTTCCTGCGGGAAACTGAGAAGACCAAACTCACCAAGACTGCCCCTGAACCAACAGAAACCAAACCAGAACCCTCAAACCGTAACAACCTCAAGCGCAGGCGCAAGGCCTATGCGCTTACCAACCCGCCCATTGTCCAGCAACCCATTTATCAACCTCCAGTTTACGCGCCTAACCCTCTGTCAGCCTACCCAACACCTCCTGTAGTCCATAACTATGCCTTAACCAATCCCGCACTCCCTGCCCCGCCAACTAAGAAACCTTACACAGGAAATCAACCCTTTTGCCCAACCTGTAGATTTCACCACCCAACCCAAACCCCGTGTCGACTTTGCAACCGATGTGGCCGTACTGGTCACACTGCTGAAAACTGTAGAGTCCTTCCCGCCAATCCAATTGCGCCAACACCACCAGTCTACCCGCAGAATCCACAACCAACCTACCAAAACCCACGACCCAGATCGTGCTTTAACTGCGGTGATCCCAGTCATTTCCGGAACGCGTGCCCAAGACTACAAGTTCAGATTACGCAAGCGAATCCGGTGAACCAGATTTCAAACCAAGTGACGCGTGGACGAGCTTTTAACATAACCGCGCACCAAGCGCAAGCGAATAATGACGTAGTTAATGGTACATTTTTGCTTAACGGATTTTATGCTTCTGTACTTTTTGATACTGGCGCCGATCGAAGTTTTATCTCTCGCGCCTTCGAGCAGAAGCTTGCGCGACCGCGCAACGATTTAAAAGAAGATTTTTCAGTTGAATTGGCTAATGGTGAAACTGTTTTAATAAACTCAGTGATTAAAGATTGCACGCTTAACCTTAACGAAAACGATTTTCTAATCGACCTCATCCCTATGCCTCTTGGAAGCTTCGATGTTATCATTGGTATGGACTGGCTCTCGAAGAATCGCGCCGAAGTTATTTGCGCCAAGAAGTTGATTCGCATTCCTCGAGAAAATGGTGATCTTCATATTTACGGCGAAAAACCCTCCCGCGGTCTTAAACTTATGTCTTGCGCCGAAGCCCAAAGACTCATGCGGAAGAAGTGTATTGCATTTCTAGCCCATGTGGTTAAACCTGCTGAAGAAGAGAAGCTTCGCGATATCCCCGTCGTGCGTGATTTCCCTGAAGTTTTTCCTGATGATCTTCCTGGTATCCCTCCCGCTCGTGAAGTCGAGTTTCGTGTTGATCTTGTCCCTGGTGCTTCCCCCGTAGCTAAATCTCCTTACCGTCTTGCACCCGCTGAGATGCAAGAATTGGCAAGCCAACTTCAAGAGTTGACTGCTAAAGGATTCATTCGCCCTAGCTCTTCGCCCTGGGGTGCTCCGGTGTTGTTCGTTAAAAAGAAAGATGGATCGTTTCGCATGTGTATTGATTACCGCGAGTTGAACAAACTCACCATTAAGAACCGGTATCCCTTACCGCGTATTGACGACCTCTTTGATCAACTCCAAGGTGCCTCCTGTTTCTCGAAGATCGATCTCCGTTCTGGTTATCACCAGTTGCGCATCCGCGATGAAGATGTTCCGAAGACTGCTTTTCGAACTCGTTATGGCCATTTTGAATTCTTGGTCATGTCCTTCGGTCTAACCAACGCACCCGCCGTTTTCATGGATCTAATGAATCGGGTGTGTAGGCCTTTCTTGGATAAATTCGTGATCGTGTTTATCGATGATGTTCTGGTGTATTCTAAGACCAAGGCCGAGCATGAGCAACATCTCCGATTGGTATTGCAAAAGCTTAGAGCCGAGCAGCTCTTTGCCAAGCTCTCCAAGTGTGAATTTTGGTCTGATGAAGTACAGTTTCTTGGCCATGTTGTAAACAAGATGGGTATTCATGTCGACCCATCCAAGATTGAAGCAATCAAGAACTGGATTACGCCATCCTCTCCTTCCGAAATCCGTTCCTTTCTGGGCTTAGCTGGTTACTACCGGCGATTTATTTCGAACTTCTCAAAGATCGCTTTGCCTTTAACAGCTCTGACGCACAAAGGTAAACCGTATATTTGGGGCTCGAAGCAAGAAGAAGCCTTTCTAACGCTCAAGCGTTTGTTGTGTGAAGCTCCTGTTCTTGCGTTACCTGAGGGTAATGATGATTTTGTCGTGTATTGCGATGCATCCAACCAAGGTCTCGGTTGTGTTCTTATGCAACGAGGCAAGGTTATCGCTTACGCATCAAGGCAACTTAAGGTTCATGAAAAGAATTATACAACTCACGACCTCGAACTTGGTGCAGTTGTTTTTGCCTTGAAGATCTGGAGACACTACCTTTATGGTACTAAGTGTATCCTCTACACTGACCATAAAAGCCTTCAGCATATCTTTGATCAGAAGGAACTTAACATGAGACAACGCCGATGGAACGAACTCATCAGCGATTACGATTGTGAGATCCGGTATCATCCTGGTAAGGCTAATGTGGTAGCCGATGCGCTCAGCCGAAAACCCTGCCAACTTAACTGTATCTTGCCGCGCACGCATCTTCACTTTGCGCCGATCCAAAGCAACCTTGAATCGCATATTCGTGACGCGCAGCGCGCATCCATCAGTAATGGTAACCTTCGCGCCGAGTTAGCGTGTGGCGCGGAAGCACACTTTGTCCCTAATCTGAGTGGAATTCTCTGTTATCTTAATCGCATCTGGATTCCCTTTGATGAAAATCTTCGCGCTGATATCCTGAGTGAAGCGCATAAATCTCGGTATTCTATTCATCCTGGCGCTGATAAGATGTACAAGGATTTGCGCATTACTTATTGGTGGCCCGGTATGAAAAAGGATATTGCTGTGTTCGTAGCTAAATGTCTGACTTGTTCTAAAGTGAAAGCTGAACACCAACGCCCATCTGGTTTGCTCGAACAACCAGAAATTCCTACGTGGAAATGGGAATGTGTAGCGATGGACTTTATTACCAAGTTACCTTTGACAGCAAGCAAACATGATAGCATTTGGGTAATAGTGGATCGATTGACTAAGTCTGCTCACTTCCTGCCCATTCGTGAAAACTACCGTGTTGAGCAACTCGCGCAGCTTTATGTCAAGGAAATTGTCTGCCGCCATGGTACTCCTTTGAGCATCATATCCGATCGCGATGGCCGTTTTATATCTCGCTTTTGGAAATCTCTCCAATCTGCGCTAGGAACTCGCTTGGACATGAGTACGGCATATCATCCTCAGACTGACGGTCAGTCTGAGCGAACTATTCAAACTCTTGAGGATATGCTCCGATCTTGTGTTCTTGATTTTGGAGGTAATTGGGATTCGCACCTACCTTTGATCGAGTTCTCTTATAATAACAGCTATCATTCCAGTATTGGTATGGCCCCATTTGAAGCACTTTACGGTCGTAAGTGCCGCTCCCCGATTTGTTGGAGCGAGGTGGGAGAAGCTCAAATCACAGGACCCGAACTTGTTCAAGAGACAACCGATAAAATCGCCAAGATCCGTGATCATCTGCTGACTGCCAGAAGCCGACAGAAGAGTTACGCAGATCGTAGGCGAAAGCCTCTCGAATTTCAAGTTAGTGATCTTGTTCTCCTCAAAGTGTCGCCTTGGAAAGGTGTTGTCCGCTTTGGGAAGAAGGGTAAGCTTGCTCCTCGTTATGTTGGTCCATTCAAGATTCTCGCGCGTGTGGGAAAAGTTGCCTACAGACTTGACCTGCCGCCCGCGCTCAGTAATGTGCATCCAACGTTCCATGTATCCAATCTTAAGAAGTGCGTAGCTGACGAGAACCTTCACATCCCACTTGATGAAGTTCAAGTTGATGAATCTATGCATTTCGTTGAGAAGCCTGTTGAGATTATGGATCGCGAGGTTAAGCAAACCAAGCGCAGTCGTATCCCTATCGTGAAAGTTCGTTGGGAGTCCAAGCGCGGAGCCGAGTTTACATGGGAAAGGGAAGATCAAATGAAGATCAAGTACCCGCACCTGTTCTCTGCGCAACCTACTTCGAGATAAATTTCGGGACGAAATTTCTTAAAGTAGGGGAGACTGTGACATCTGACCCGATCCGACCCGACCCAGGTACCCGTTTCTCTGACCCGAACTCTTTCTTTTATGATTTAATATTTATTTATACTTATATTTTACTTTTAATAATAATAATATACTTTTCCTTCCCGACTCTCTCTCTCTTTCTTTCCGCCGTTCCGTCCCTCTCCTTCTCTCTTTCCGCCTTCTTTTCCCTCTTGTCGCCGTCCCGCCCTTACGCCTTGTTTCCCTCTTTTTCTTCTAACTCTTTGCTTGTCCTTTGTTCCTTCCCGCCTAAGGTTGTCTGCGCAGCTCCACGCGCCAGACTCCCTTACAAGGAATCCTGCGTGAAGACCACCTGTTTCAGCGATACGCGAGACGAACTCTTCTCGCAGCGCGTTAAGAATTGTAATTCTTCTCGCAGTGCGCGAAGGACGGAAGTTCTTCCCGCGACGCGCTAAGGATTTGTAGTTCTTCTCGCAGCGCGCTAAGAATCGTAGTTCATCCCTCGACGCGCGAAGAATTATAGTTCTTCCCGCGGCGCGCTAGGAATTTTAGTTCCTCCCGCGGCGCGCTAAGAAATGTGACTCTTCCCGCGGCTGCGCTTAGAAATGGTAGTTCTTTCCGCGACGCGTTAAGGTTAGTTCTGTCTGCCTTCGCGCTCGCGCTCTCTTGACCTTCTGTGTCAGCCTTCTCGCGTCAAACCCTTTGAGTTTTCTTCTGTTTAAATCTAGCCGTTTGCTTTTGAGTTGTCTTATCTTTTGAGCTGTTGACCTAATCTGCTTTATGTCTGAAAAGTTACTTTCGGCGCAGCATGCGCACCAACCCCATTGGTTGACAGATAAAGTGACTGATAATCTTTTGAGATCTGCTTTTGCCATGCTTGACCTGTACCTTTATCTACCCGCCCATGCTTTTTTTTACTGTTCCCTGACAGCTTTATCTTGCTCCCTGCAGCTGCCATATCTTTTGATATCTTTTGCTTTTGGATTCTTATGCTTTTTGATATCTTTTGCTTGATCCTGTTAAAGATCCTTTCCCCTTTTCTAGGGATTATGTCTCCTAGGGTTTTCCTATAAATAATAATAATATTTTCATAACACTACACACACAAAACACTTAATCTCTCCTGTTCTCTTGCTCCTTGCTCTCTGCCTCCGTCTTCCTCCCTGTTCTGCCCTGCTTTTCCGGTAATATATATTATATATAATAATTTACTTATTAATTATGCAAACTTATAATCAAGACTTGAAACAAATCATTAAAACAATAATTTTATTTATAGGTTAACTTGTGCTTGTTTAAAGTTGGTTCTTGCTTTATCTTACACCGCATCGTTTATCATGTGAGTAATCTCGTACCTAATCCCTTTTTGCTTTTAATGTTTTGGGGTGTTCATGTGTTCATACAAACTTAGAGTCTTAAACTTGTTTATGAACTTTAGTCGCGCAGTACCCCATGTGTTGAGGACGTAGACTTGGCTGTTTATTTGTATGTGTGGATCATTAACCGTCTTGTCGGTCTATTCCGCAGTTTTCATGGTACCATTAGATGAACACGGGAGAACTATCGTTTATGATTTTCTCTTTTGTTTACACATGCACAGTTAGTCTTGTTTGTGAGCTCAATTGTGAGCACTGGCAGTCTTATGAATCTTAGAGTTGGTCCCGATCAGATTACACCCTTGTTGAAAACCAGACATACACATGTTGCGCGCAGATTTTATCGTTATCTATGTATTGTATTAAACTTGATTTCTCACCAACACGCAAGTGTTTGACGTTTATTTTAACACATGTTCAGGGTTGCAGTAGCTGTTTTGGAGCTTGTGGACACATAGGAAGTTTTCTTTATTTTGGACCTAGATTAAAATGTATCAAGACAAGTTATTGCTGTTCGAATATTATGATTTATAATATATTGATTTATGATGATTTATGTTATCTTGTGTTTACCCTGCGCGTGCGCAAATGAATGTATTTATTAAATATTGACACCCAATAGTGTCACGAGTAATGAAACAATATGTGGCGCCCCGATGTATAATCCGCCTTTGGTCGGGGTGTTACATCATAGTCCCCAGATAAACAATTGTTTAAGCAATCACAACTAACATAAAGAAAGATTAATTATGTAACACCCTATTTCGAAACGTCCTTTTTTTAATAATATAATCCAAACCGGTCCCAGATTTTTCAAACAACAGAAGCGTTACAATGAAATAATGTGACAAACAACTATATTCAATATTCACATTACATATATAAATCTGATACGCTTAGTAAGTTACATCATCAAACTTATTTAACTAACCCATAATTTATATATCCAAACATGAGTTATGAACATAATGGTCGATCTTTCAACGTACCGAGGTGTGACATTCGTCAAAATTCGGATATCGATTTGTATTCGTGTTGCAAACCTTTATTATACAAACTTGACTCAACATCTTTTTGTTTCTTTATTTATTTATCATATAATATTATTATATATCTCGATCACCAATAAATCGGTGTTAGTCATATTATAGAGTCATCAAGAAAAAAAACATAAGTGGTTCAAACTAATTTTCGTTAAGTTGTTAAAAGCTTTTAAAACCTTTAAACTCGTTTTAAACATTTACTGAAACTTGAGGGACTGTTATTAAAATATGCATACATATATACCCAACCCAAAACCCTAACCCTACCCACATTTACATACAACCTCCATCTCTTTCTCTCTAATCCCATCACCTCCGGCCACCACCACAACACAGCCACCCCCTTTCTCTCTCGCAATTCCGGCGAGAAGCCGACGCCGGCCAACGCCACCTCCACCTTCGGCCACTACCTCCCACCGCACCTCCAGCCACCACTTTCAACCACCCCTCATTTCCCCTTCGCGTTCCGGTAGCCCTTTTTTTCCCGTTGTTTGCGTTTTTCCGGCGAACCCGGATTCCGGCGAGAAGCCGCGACTGTACCGCAGCCTCTCCATCTCCCTCGGCGCTCTCTCTCTCACCGTTCTATCTCTCTCTCTCTCTCTGTTCTACCTCTCTCTCTCCGTTCTCTCACTCTCTTCGGCTCTCTCTCTCTCTCACCTCCGGCAGTTTCGGCTCCGGCGGTTTCGGTTCGTTTACTCTTCGGTATAGAGCCACGACTCGGGGACAGAATAATAGGTAAATAATTTGGGTTTTGGTATTGTTTATTTTCGTATAGAGATTGTCGGATTTAAAGTCGTTAATAACCGGTTATATATGTTTGGTTATATAACTTTGAAACGGGTTGGATTGAGCATAGAGTTGTTTTGATTTGGGGAAATGATGAACACCCGGGAAATGGATATGTTACTAACTTTGGGTTTGGTTAACAAATTGTTATCTTGGTTCGGTTGGTTGGTACGTTAATTATTAAACTAGAGGTCGCGAGTTCGGGTCTTGTCCTAGACCGGTTTTGGTGCTATTTTTATACTTATCAAATAAGGGTTATTATTAGTACTAATATTACTACATAAGAATTATTATTAGTATTATTATGGTTAACTTACTATTATATGTATCCATTAATAATATTATTATTTTTATCATTAATATTATAAATATTGAAGTCGTTATTATTATTAATAAAGAATCATATTATTATTATTTTAGTAAAATCATATTTTTATTCATAATTATTAGCAATAATATTATTATTTTTAATTTGTGAACTCGTTTAGAAATCGAGCCAACATCGAGTATGATATCGTTATTACTATCAATATTATTTATTATTATCATTTTTATCAACAACATTATAATTAATACCAAGATTTCTATTCTACAACTATTAATATTAGTATTATTAATAATAATTATTGTTATAATTATTATACTATATTAGTATTATTAAAAATAATTATTGTTATATGTATTAACATCATTATCTTATATATCAATATATATATATATGTCCAACATATCTTTTAGCATTATTATTATCATTACTATCTTATCATTAATAATATTATTATAAACTTTATTATCAATTCATTTTTATAAAACCGAACCCTTGATTTCAAACCCGTCTTTCTTATATTTAATATTGGTTTAGTTATTTAAAAGCCCAATAAAATAATATTATTTTATTTTAATTGTCATTTAAATACGAGTCCCTAACCACTAACAAATTAACCGATAATCCGATTTACAACCGAACATTCTCGTCCAATGTTTCCAATATAGTTTCATTATGGTTTCAAGTTTATTAATAAATATTACATTATTTATTTTAGCTAAGGTGTTTATCGTTTCAAGTCGGATCTGTTTGTTTACCGTTCGAGCTTCGTTTATTTATCTATTAGTTTCTCAATTCATCAATCGAGGTGAGTACTTTCATACCCATTTTTCCATCTTCCGTTTTGGGGTGACATTTCATACTTATCAAACTAAATGCTTTATTTACTTGAATCTTAAACTCACAAACGTGATTGTATACCTTACTTGAATAATTGCTCGATTTGGTGTTCTATGCTTATTTGTCTATGTGTTTATCGCTTTTGGTTGGTGGAAGTCTATAAATCCTAGACTACTTGGCATCCCCTTATAGCAAAGTGTCGTTAACGTAATGCAATTAACGATATTCTATTAAATCCTAGACTACTTGGCAACCCCTTGTAGCTAGGTGGCGCTAACGTAATTCTATTAGCGATTGTCAATTTCTCCAAGTTGTTGCTTTTATTTATCGTTTCGTATACAAGTTTTGTGGCTTTTTATTACTATATACTTATATGCTCAAACTTATGAATTGCTCACTAACCTTTGTGTTGACAAACTTTATTTTATGAAATGTTACAGGTTTGACTTGACTCGATCGAGGACTTGATGAAAACGTTACCAAGACCTTTAGGATATTAGTAAAACGAACAATATAAATGTTACTTGTATTCAATTTGTTTGTGTGAACGAGATGTGTTGTTTATTTGATTTGTTGAAATAAAATGAGTTAAATAAATATTGTCACTTTAAATAGTGTCTTGTGTATTTGTCCAATCACGTTGCACGGCGGCATGTTCCGCCGCCTTTGGTCGGGGTGTGACACGAGGCTTGACCATACTTTTCTATTCATGCAACGGTGATTTACTTGAAAAACATTATTTACGATAAAATTAGCAAAGCTAAGTGCGTTCATTTATCAAAATATAATTATGTTTTTCACATCACTATTTTAACCAACAATCAACCCCCATATTTTTCTCATGGCAATTTATTATTTAAAACTGTGAATTTAACTGTTATCACATAATTGTGATTTGTTCATCCATGGCAATAATTATCACACTATAGTGATTTAACTCCCACCACATCAAACATGTGGCATATTTATCACATAATTGTGATTTAACCACCCATCACGTTACACCCGTGACAATGATTATATTCTCCAATTTATTATCATAAGATCATCTATTGTTACTCATGCAAATAAATTCATGTTTACACAAGTTCTATCACCTAAATAATTTAATGACTAAATTATATAAAATATGTAGAGAGTCGTATGAACTCATCAGGACGTCTAGGGAATCTCTATGGTTCTTCCTTTCTCAATTTCTTATTATCTTCTATATTATAAATAATGCTTAATAATTAATACTTGCTGTAAACTTAACTGTATATATATATTACAAGAGGGTGACAGTCATGGTGAAACCAAAATACTGCACAAAACGACTGAGGATTACGGCAATTCAATCGCGTTAGACGGTCCGGTGGTCATCAGGAAAATATGGAAGCAATAGCACAAATGGGCAATGGCTTCAAAGAAGCCTCAGAAGCTACACTGGGGGTAAATTTTTATAACTTTTATGTATTTTTATAGCTTCCTCAGATGCAAGTGTTTTTACTCATTTATTATTAATATGTTAATTGCAGGCTTGACACAAAAGAAAGATGGGAAAGGAAATCCAACATGTAGATTGTCACCGGATGCCACTGTCCAAAGTTCAACATTTACAACGCGTTCAATCGAGATGGTAATGAACATAGACAAAAAAAAGTAGACTTGAATTGAATAGAGAACGTATTTGATTATCCATTGTAAAGATTAAGGCATGTTCGTCATTCGATCGATTGAAGTGAGATGTGATTAGGGGCTTGAGAGAATTGGGGATTTTGATTGTGAATGAAGTGTTGGAGAATTAGGGATGTAAAATTGTTAAGAATAAACTAATATACATTTAGGCTGTCATGTCATATGTTTTTGACAAGTTGGATGGACATGTCAGCAATGGGATAACGGAGTTAGTACTCGGTTTTATGTGTCATTTGCAAGTTTTAATTGGTTATACAACTCGTCACGACTAGATTATAATACCTATTTTTGGAATTTCTTGGAAATGACATCTAAAACCTGAAAAACGTTTCTATAAACGCTTATTTTGGGATTTTCCCAAAAATATATATGGTTTTAAAATTAAAAGTCTATTCATGTTTTTCAGGTTGACCCAAAACCCATAAATCAGACTCAAGATCAATCTAAATTCAGTTCGAGTTCGGGTTAGTCATTTTTTAGGTTTAGGTTTTTCGGGTCGGGTAGTGCAGACCTAGTCTAATATATGGACTGATTTGGTGAACTTTCTTCGAAAATACCATGCGTCGTTTTAATCAGTGCTTGAAGCCATTAGCACAAATCTTATTGTCTTAATGGTTATGAAAGTCAACATTAAGGGGTTGAAGTTTCTTAATTTCGAAAGAACGATTTCCTTGTTAAAAGTTAAAACAGCTTTAATAATGTAATGCCTCTTTTAATAATATAAGATTAATTACACTGATCATGATATTTACCCAATCAGATGATTAAAGCCTTTTTTTAATCTTTTAAAAAAGATTATGTACAAAAAATATATAATTTAATAGAATGTTTAAACACTGAATTGAAACACTGTATGTGATTTAGAACATCCTTTCGATGTAAGTTTTACATCAATAAATTCGTATGCTCATTTCGATCAAAAGCCTTAAAACATCAGTTTGAAATTTGAAAAAAAATTAACGATGTTAAGTTTTTTAACGAAGGTACAATGAAATCAACTAATATGAAAGGTGGGACCGATGACAACTATTTTCGAATGTGAAATTACTATCGGCAAACTGCAAAAATGTAGGATTATAAAAACCCAATTTTCCAAAAAAAAAAACAAAAGCGTGGCAATAACTCGAAAACACATGCAACTAAAACCAAAAAAAGAAAAAGAAAAAAAAATAAAATCTCTCCAGAAAATACCAGCATGCATGAGATAGGCGGAGATGATCTATTTTTGATCCAACCGAACAACTAGACTTCAATTTCATGGGTGATCTTAGAAGATGAAGATGATGATGCCATCCTTGAGAAAATGGTTCATTTCGCTTGTTTTTAATAAAAGTGGCTTTGCTATTCAGAAGGGTGTTGCGGCGCAGCTTATTGTCCGTTTGTCTGTCACTTTCTTGTAATTGTTTTGAGTTTAGTGAGAAATATAAAGAGTACCCAAAAAAATGAACCATAAGGTTGTATAAAGTATAAACTAAAAAGCAAGGAAGTGTTTATCATTTGTTTAAATCTCTAAGGCGCAATGTTAACCAATGGCAATCCCTTGAAATCCCAACCGCTCTACATTGAAAGATCCCTCCAGATGCCTTTTGCAAAGGCATACGAGACGACCATGTGCTTGACCTCCAGATCTTTTAAGCAAAACAAGCAAATATACGACTAGGGTATAATTCCTCTCCACCGTAGATTAGATGACACCAGAATTCAGTTTCGAGCTAATTAATCTCCTAACGAAACAAAACACTTTAATATACAGGGATCTAACTAGACAATGAGAGTGTGAAATTACTCGAGCTCGATCTCCCTATACATGGGGAAAAAATTACATATGAACAAATTAATATGAATATTTTTCTGTACTTTTTTTATATGATCATTTCTTAACTCTCATAGGTTTGACCCTTGGAAATTGGAATTTGGCTCATTTTATCATTAAGTGAAATGTACGAATATAACAGATTTATTGAAAGCGTCATGTATGTGAAATATATATTCAGTTTTTCCTCTTCCTCGATCCCATAGGTGATGTCTGATTGACTCGAGAACGATTTATTTTGTCAGAGTTAGATTCTATATATAAACAAGAAGCCACCATATTCAAAGTTCGTGTTCCATTTTCGCTACTCAATTTCAAACAATTACTACTCCTTCACACATTAATATACTGAAACTTTTGTTGTTTTCAATCATATTATGTTTAGTTTTTTTTTTATTTGTTTTAACTTTGTGATCGATAGCAATGTGATCATTTAGTAGTTCATTAATTTTGCTATGTATAGAAACGACCCAAAAGATAAAAACAAAAGTAGCCCATCTAATTCCATTTTTAATTGTTCTTTTTAATTATCCAAATTTAATAATTAATCTTGCAATTAAAAAACAGAAAACACATGCTACAACCTTCAGCATTATAAATAGACATAGGAGTACCTTGGAATGCATACTACCATCAACCAAACCAAACCAATCACACATGGACATCTTCACTGATCAATGGCCTCTTACACTAGCACTAGTTCTCTCCATCTTATGCACATTTGTATACACTACATTGAAATCCAGTAAGTCATCTAAGGCTTATAAGCTCCCCCAAAGCCCTCCAAAGCTTCCCATAATCGGAAACTTGCACCAACTGCTAGGTAAACCTCGTCACGAGGCCCTTTGGTAACTTGCGAAACAATATGGTCACCTTGGCGTTATGCAAATCCGTATTGGCTCAACACCCTACCTTATCATCTCTTCTCCTGACACGGCCAAACAAGTCTTGAAAACTCAAGATCATAATTTTTGCAACCGTCAACTTGTCCAAGGCACTAAACTACTATCATACAACTTCGTGGACGTTGTGTTTTCGCCCTACGACAATCACTGGAAGGAGATGCGTAAGATTTTGGTGTCTGAGCTTATGGGTCCAAAACGAGCTAAAGTGTCTCATCATACGTTGGTGACAGAGATGGAGAGCATGTTCCGCTCTCTATCGTCACTTCCACCGAACACTGAGGTGAACGTAAGCGATATGCTTTTAGATTTAATAAAGCAGAAGTTGTGCAAGGTGGCATTTGGTAAGAACTATAGAAAAACACCGCCTAAGGGTCCGGCGTTGGAAGTGATGCTTGATGAAACCATTGATTTACTCAATGGATCCGTTGGTGATTCATTTCCGTTTTTAGGTTATTTTATTGACAAATTTAGCGGATGGAAGCGTAAGCTGGATGATCGCTTTAGCAATCTTGATGCATACATTGACGCAATTATTGATGACCATCTTAAAGATAACATTGAAGAAATAAGTGAGGAGGATAGAGATGTTGTCCATGCTTTCCTTGAGATGACTTCCGGAAAAACTGCTTCGGGCTATCGCCTGAGTCATGCAGATTTAAAAGCTCTTCTGATGGTAAAGATTCATTTTGTAATGAATATATATTTTTATAAAGAATTTAACATTTAACGAATGTTTCAGAACATACTTGCTGCGGGGATCGATTCAACTGTAGTGGTGTTTGTATGGGTAAGGTCCGAGATTGTTAAAAACGAAAGAGTGATGAAAAAACTACAAAGTGAAATCAGAAATTGCGCGGGAAGAATCGAGAAGATAGAAGAACTGAATACCACAAAAATGACATACTTGAAAATGGTGGTGAAAGAGACACTAAGGTTGCACACACCTGCCCCATTGTTGATTCCGCATGAAAGCTTAAGCCATACTCAAATTGCTGGTTATGATGTGTTTCCCGGGACGGGTGTTATAATCAATGATTGGGGGATAGCAAGAGACCCAAGTAATTGGGGGGAGAATGCAGGTGAGTTCTATCCAGAGAGGTTTGAAAATGTTGAGGGTCATTTGGGACCGGATAGGTTCGAGATGATCCTGTTTGGAGGGGGGCGAAGGTCTTGCATAGCCATGAACACGGCTCCGGCAAACGTAGAGTTTGTGGTAGGAAACCTTCTTTACTGGTTTGATTGGGAACTTCCTAAGGGAATGAAGTGTGAAGACTTGAACATGGAAAACCATGGTACAATTGTTCTAGGCAAGAAGGTTCCACTTTGCCTTGTGCCCAAAAAGCATAAATGGGAGGATATATAGAGCTTAAACTCTAGTTGTAAGGCTTTATCAAGAAAAATAAAGTACCAAGTAATTGCATGACGTAATGAACTTGAGTACGCTTTTGTATGTTTGAGTTTTCTTGTAATATATTATTATATCTAAATTCCAGAACAATCATCTGCCTAGTATTGATACTTTAATGATCAATATTGGCTAGTTGAGTTTTCTGTATTTATGTTGTCTTTTAGTTTACATATGATCATGGCTCTTTTTTTACGTTTAGTTACGTTTGTTCATGCATGCATGTGTATGTATTCATATATATTTAAGATAAATTCACAAAAGCATCCTTTGATCTAGGGGTGAGCAAGATAAGGGTCGGACCCTTGAAACCCGGTTACCCGACTTTTAAAACCCTTAATTAGACTCGAATAAATAATATGGGTAGGGTAAAGGGTATTTAAATTTCACTTAAAAGGGTAAAAGGGTTTCAAGGTGTCACACCCTGCCAATAGGGGGCCTGGGAGTTTCAAGGACAAATTGGTACCAAGAGTAAGCAGCGGAATATTATTGATCAAAATAAGTTACAACGTTTGCATTAAGTATTTATGACAAGGCGTAACTACACAACTATCTCTTCTCTGACACTGCTTTAATCCCGTGGTTGGTTCTACTAATCTTCTTAGAATCTAATCTTCATTGTTCAAGTTCGGCATACGCCTCTATCCTTAAGCATTCTCAATACAAAGCTAATCCAAATTGCTATCCCCATAGTACCTGAATACATGCTAAAAAGTGTCAACTAAAAAGTTGGTGAGTTCGTGAGTTTAGCTCACATACACATAAAACAGTTAATTTATAAAAGCGCGCAAGTTTGCGTGTATGTAAGTATAAAGCATGGTGCACATCAATCAAGTCCACAATCAAACCCACAACTAGCATAAGTATCCCCAACTCATACTAGAAGTTAAACCGTCCCGGATTATCACCCTGCTAAAAGCAATAATCAAACACGTAGGTTATATGCCGCAACGATCCGCAGATCTCAATGTGGTTTATCCAACATAGGGTCACTGTGCGTGGGGGTCTCTCAAATAATACTACCCATACAAGCCTCCGGCCCATTCCCTCGGGCTAATGATTGTGTAAAAGTTGGGACAAAATTTAGCAGTAAAACACCTTGATAAATATAACACCATAATTAAAACCAGCATGTATCCAGCCCAAAAAATTTAAGTAAAAAAGGCAGCACGAAACTCACCTCAGTCCGTATGCAATATGTATATGAAAGATAATCAATGAGCTTGCACTATGCTAGAAATCACTAAGTACGCCTAGTATATATATATTAACCAACAATAAGTTATCGAAGAACAATGTAAAATTCACTATTGGTATTGTGTACTAGTTAATTCTAAGTGTTTTCCAACTCATTTGGTTCTTGATGAGTAAAGTTTCCCTTTATGGGAAGTTTGTACTTAAATAACTTAATAAGATTAATGTTTTGTGTTTACGTATATAATTCAGCTTCCGAGAGTTTTAGTTACCTTGGTTCATGTGTCGGTTTTGATAAAGTTTCTATTTTTGGAAAGTTAGGTTTTGGGTTACCATATAACCACAGAATTTATATACATTTCATTTATATCAAAAGTCTAATGATACATATTTAAACAACCATATCTTGTGTTTACAAACATTGACAATACCGGTTATCAACGGTGTTGTCGGTTTTTAACGAAATGTCTTGAAAGAATAGTTTAAATAAACGAATACTTTTGTAACTGAAACTTGTCATTTCCAGAATTATATATATCATAAAAATGAGTTATTTTCAGGTCTGATATCTCATAAATTTTTGGGCTGTACGGTTTTAGTCCTCGTACCTTCGTTTAACGTTTATTTTGGCAAGAACCGAGTTAAAGGCTTAGATAGTTTTTGTATAATAAGTAACACTAAAATCATGGTTTTATTAACTTATACTTACTGTTAAAATTCAGAAAAATGAAAACTTTATATTTTTCAAATGCTCGGTCGGGTTACGTCGTTTTTACCATAACTCGCGTTTAAATGCTATTTCTTAGCAAAAATGGGTGTTGTGAATATTAAAAATGGTTTATAAAATTATAGTAATTTTAATTATATAAATTCTGGAAAAAAATATCCATTTTATATTTCTCTAGTCTTTCAGTCTTTAAAAGCCGGCTCGTTGTCGATTTCAAACGAAACAATGAGTTTAAGCATGCAAACGGGCCCATTTTGTAAATACATTGTCCCTTTAAACATTTATAGCTTTTATCTAGCCATTTGAACTCATAAGCCTTTGTTTGAAAAACACAATCTTATACTTTCAGTTTTTGAGAAATAACCGGTTTCCAAAAATGCCCTTTCGTTATATTTTTAACAAAAACTCACTTTTCGTCACCTAACGAGTTAGGACCTGTTATAATAAATAAAAATAGGTTGTTTTGACATCTCGTGGGTTTTAAAAGATTGTCCGTAGCTGCAGTTTCGCTAACGGTCCCGGTTTTGGCCCGTTTGGGTTCTAGTTCGGTTTTAAAGCGATGTTTCCCTTAAAATAGTTTCAGGTCAGATTGTAAACCATCAAAATATTATTTTTATGGATGCAAAAAGATATCATATTATTACTCGGGTTGTACGACTTATTTCTTATCAAAAGGGTCACCAAAATGTCGGTTCGAATGGTTTTTCTTACTCGGTTAGATATTAACTTTTGAGGCTGGTCTTGACCAGGTTTGAGGTCTTAAACATGCATGTGTAACTGCTGGAACTTTTGTTAAATGTCCAGAATTTAGTATGGTCACCTATCGGGTTTGTTTTCA
Organism: Bidens hawaiensis; assembly: GCF_021521415.1. NCBI lineage: Eukaryota > Viridiplantae > Streptophyta > Magnoliopsida > Asterales > Asteraceae > Bidens > Bidens hawaiensis. The sequence goes on along the minus strand of NW_027495404.1, from coordinate 189,092 downwards.
ACTAGTTTTCATGTAAACGAATTTCCAAATAGCCTTGAATTAGCCACAGTTTTCGGGGCTGCACATTACGTGATTTTTAAAGTTCCAAACCAGTAATAATTTCTGCATATCTTGGACATATTTGCAAAGCTTATTGGTTTGGTTCACGCTCCGCTAGTTTGGTTTTAAAATCTGAGTTTTCGGTTTAATAGTTAATGGTTTTAACTTCACGGTTATGATAAACCCGATTTTAACATGTTTTCCATTATAGTTTTAGGTTACATATTAATATGTTTTCTTTTAGTTTACTGGTTGAGTTTCCTACAGGTTAAACACGGGTTCAAAGCTTGAAATCAACACGAATATACAACAAATACGAGCTGCAATACCTCGAACTCTTTAGGGTTTCACGAGTAGGATAAATTCTTGAACTCAATCCATGAGCAAAAACAGAAGCTTCGGGGCTGTGGTTGGTTACCGGTTTATTATAATATCAGAGTAATAAGATAAGAATAAGTTGAACAGTATTACATTAGTGATTACCCGGTTTTCCTTGTGATTTAGGCTGGTTCGGTCCCTCCTAGATAGGGAGCAGAGAGTGAGTTTGAGTGTATACATTGAAGAGTAATATTGATTAAGTGGAGATGACGAGCATGAGCACACAATGCTTCTGGTTCTGAGGGTAATTAGACAGCAAGGGAGGAGTTTCAGGTTGGGATTTTTATAACATCCGAACCAATCAGATGATTATAACAGAATGAATTATGGATTGTACATTATGATAACAAACTACCAGGTTTCTTGTTGTTTGTCTGCTGGATCGGTTTTCCAAGCGGGGAAAGCACCACAAAGAGTTTGAGTGATGCTTATAATTGTAAAGATTGATAATATTAAGGTGAAGAAGATGATATCTTTGAATTTTGCATGAAGAGTGATTGGAGAAGAAGATTGATTGGTGGCAGGGCTATAGATGGCTTCGATAGGGGCAGAGAGAAAGAAATTTCCATTGGGAGTGAAGATATTATAATATCTTCCATTATATTGGCAGTGCTGTTTAGGACCGTTAATCCTAAACGAAATTGTGGCTTGGTTGAAAAAGTCTAAGAAGAGGGGATTGATTTTTAAAGTGGAGATTGAAAAAGCGTATGATTCATTAAACTGGAGTTTCCTGGACTCGGTACTACAACAAATGAATTTCCCTTTAAAATGGAGAGGTTGGATTTCTGCTATACGGTTGGGTGGAAGGTCATCAGTGTTAGTGAATGGCTCACCGACTCCGGACTTCGAATGCTCTCGTGGTCTCCGCCAAGGCAACCCATTATCTCCGTTTCTATTCGTGTTGGCAATGGGGGCACTAACAGGAACTATGAAACGCGCTGGAAGTGTTGGTTTATTTAAAGGAATTAGATGTGGACAACTGTTAATCACTTCTTATATGCAGATGATGTAGTCTTTGTTGGGGAATGGGATAAGGATAATGTTTTGAACTTGCGTCGGATACTGAGATGTTTTTATCTCGTGTCAGGGCTAAGAATTAATTTAGCTAAAAGTTGGATTTATACGACTCATGTTGACGCTCCAGAGAGGTTAGAAATGGCAAATTTGTTGGGTTGCAAAACTGGTACGTTTCCTTTCAGATTCTTGGGGTTACAAGTTGGTGCGAATATGAACCTGGTTGGTTCATGGGATCCGGTTGTGGAGGTTTTTAGGAAACGATTGTCACTATGGAAAGCAAAAAAGTTATCGATTGGTGGGAGAGTGACGGTGATCAAGGCGGTTCTCAACGCATTACCCACGTATTATTTCTCTATGTATAAGGCTCCTGAGGGTGTTTTAGAAAAGTTGGATAGGATTCGTCGGGTATTTTTTTGGGGCGGATCGGAGGAGGAGGCGAAATTAAACTGGGTGGCATGGCAAAGGGTAATTGCGCCAGTGGATAATGGAGGCCTCGGTTTAGGTTCGCTGCGTGAAATAAATCTCGCCATGCTATCTAAGTGGTGGTAGAGGTTTAAAAGCGAGGAATGTGGATTATAGAGGTTGGTTGTGTGGGCTATTCATCATTCGGAGAGGTCTTTGTCGGATATGCCGGTTAAAAAGTCGATACCGGGTACTTGGAAAAATATAGTTAAGGTGGAAAAGGATATCATGGAGCTTGGAATTAATTTGCATAACACCATCAGGTGGGAGGTCAAAGATTGGAAGAAGATATTGTTTTGGTTGGAAAATTGGTGTGGTGAAACTGCTTTCTTTGAAAGGTTTGCAAAAATTATGTAAAGTAGCAGATAGATTGATTATGCATGATGGGGAAATATGTGGGCAATGGAGTTGGTGTAGAGGACCACAATTGCTTGCTGAGATAAATGAGTTGCGGGACTTACTGTTAGAATGTCGTGAGGTCCGGTTGACCGGCGAGTCGGACCGACTTGTTTGGGGTTTGGAAGACGGGCAGAGTTTCTCAGTAAAGAGTGTCAAGAACAAATTTGCCTCGGGAGCGGCGGTTGATGGTCGGTACTCTTTCGAATGGAATAGGTTTGTACCTAAAGAGGTGGCTATCCTAGATTGGAGGGCGAAAATGGAGAGGATTCCATCTTTATTTTCGTTGGCCAAACGGAACATTCCACTTTGTTCGTTATTGTGCCCGTTTTATTCGGAAGAACTTGAGACGGCGGAACATTTATTTGTGTCATGTCAATTTGCTCAAATGGCGTGGAGTGTAATTTCGTGTTGGTGCAAGGTCCCTCCTATATATGCTTTCTCGACTAGGGACTAGTTGGAATTACATAGGTTTACTTGTTTGCCTAACCCCAAAGCAAAAGTGTTCCACGCGGTATGCCTCACTACGATTTGGTGTATTTGGTTGGAAAGAAATTCTTTGGTTTTTGAAGGGAAGCCGGCTCCGTTAAGTAAAGTCATAAGCGAGATCAAAGCTTTAAGTTTCTTATGGGTTAAGAATAGATCAAATGATGTGACATTAACATGGGAAAGTTGGTGTAGTTTTAACTTCTAATGTAGTTGGGGGGTGTGGGTAGCTTTGGTTCGTGAGGAGTGTACTTGGGTGGATTGGTGTTGTAATTGGTGATACTAGCAACTTGCTAGTTGCGTTGTAATTTAGTTGTTATATAGTAATATTTTCGTTTTCCGTTCAAAAAAAATATTGGTTGATTTGTTATTATTATTATTATTACATAATTATTTATAGTTTTACTAAGACCGGTTTATGTATTTACATATAAACGTGGGCATAGGTGATTTATATAACGTGTCACAAATCTTGTTTATCGGTTTCGTCTCATTTTGTTTTGTGAAGCGGATGGTAATATAAGGAACTACTTGATGTTTGGTTTAACTATTTTGTATACCCGGTATGATTCACATAATTGTGGAATGACTCATGTTATTTTTTTTTGGGGTTATTGAGTTAGGGTTCGTTTGAGTTATGTGAGTCTCTATTTCGTTTGAGTAATTTGGGCCGAGCCCATGTTTTATATTATGGTATTATTTTTGAGCTTATCCATATTCTATCGAGTTCTACAAAATTATCGGGCCGAGCCGATTAGCAACAATCTTGGTGACTCGGGCCAAGCCCATCGACGTAAAGTTCACTTCGACTGTTCGATCAACATTCCACTCGGTATCTAACGATAAGTTTTCTTAAAAAAAATTCTAGCCCTATTTTTGAGGTTGTTACACAAGGGTCCGACCCTTTTTCAAACCCTTGACCCGTTTGCTAGATAGATATACATCAAATTCACAAATAATCTGAAATTTATGAGATGTTTGCATTTCATATATGATTCATCATAAATATCCCAACTATTAAGAAAAATAAAAATAAAGGGTTATACTACTGAATGAAAACATATATATGGAAATCATTGAATTGTTCTCTACAAGTAATTTGTGAATGTGAATATTGTTTGCATCAATTCAAATGATTGATAAACTTTCGAAGTTAGACTTTAATATGTTATTAAATGAAAGTATAATTGTTTTAGGATTCATATATTAAAGTCATTTATGAGATATGCAACTAGTAAATGCAGAAAAAGGAGATGTGATTAATGTCTTAAAAGGTAAAGGGTTGGACCCTTGAAACCCTTATTTATACCCGACCCTTTTATTGGTTAGAGGGTAGGGTATCGGGTCTACGTTTATTCCTAAAAGAGTAAATGGTCCGGGTAAGATATTAGGTAAAATGATCGGGTCTTACCCTTTGAACAGTCCTACTTTAATCCATACTTTACTTTTCATATATATATGGTCGTGTATTCAATCCGACTCGTTTCCACTTCATCCAATCAGGGCAAACTAATTAAGTCACTTACTATCTATATAGCGTCTCGCAAATCAACTTATGTACATCAGTACATGTATATATTATCAACAAATTGTAACAAAAATTCATTACAAAATAAAAGAAATACTTGTGTAATGATAAGCCAAATTAGTGTAATCCGTATGCGAAAATTCCAATAGCCCTCTTTAAATTAGTGTTACCTCTCATGAAAAAAGTAGTGTTACCTCTCATGAAAAAAGTTATTGGGTCCGCTACTTTCTGACATTGATGTATCTCAATCACACTTACTGAGAGAGCCATTTAGTTACTAGGTTATTTTATTATTTTTACAATTATGGCATGATTTACGGTTGGAAATAACTAAACATACACTATAATTATTGCATGTGTATCTAAATAAGAATTACAATTTCACGTTTGATAATTCGGTACAAGCAAGTTGATAGATTCTTAAAAAATGCACATGTTTTTGTTATAAGTACTTGAATAGTGTATGTTTTTTAATAACATAATCAAAGCAAATCTGGAAATTATCAACAAGCACAAAAACGTGCAAGTCTTTATCTATATCTATACTATATATAAAGCATGAATTAGGGACCTTTTAAATTTTAAGAGGTACCAAACTCAATGCTTTATATACAACACATAATGCATAAAAAATAAAAAAATTAAGGGTAATTAAGTCTTTACAACTTTCTTTATTTTTAACATATACTTACAACTTTAGTCCCCCAACTTCATTATCTTTTTTGTAAAATTTAATAATAGTTACACACAAGCCCCCTAAATCAAAACCAACTATCCCACGGCTTTTTAACGGCCATAACTTTTTCACACGTTAATGTTTTTTCAAAAAAAAAAATACATCATAAAAACGAGCATTTTATTCTCTTTGATTTGAGTATGATATTGCTATAGTTTTTTAGTTTTAAACGTTAACATGTTACGCGCTTACGATTTAGAACCGAGTAACAGGTCGAGTCGGGAGAGCTCAGGTCATTTGTAAAAGTAAAATAGGGTCGGAATGAGTCAATACAAAAAAAATGGTTAATTTGGTTCGGGTTCGAGTAGAAAGGGGCCATGTCAGAACGATGTCGAGTCATAACAGGTTTGGGCCAAAACGAATTGATTTAAAAAAATGATGTGTTTCAAATTAATGTATATTTAATGTTTGCCTTTTGATTTTTGTTACAAGTTACGCATATACCGTTGTTTAAATATACCGGGGCCGATAAATACGTGTCCAGCCCCACGTAGCACCCTACACTATTAATCGCCATGAATTATACGCGTGGTGTTGGTTAAGCATGTTCCAATATCGGTAACGTGCATTCTCGCCTGGTTACGCGCATTCAATATTTGATAACACGCAACTGGCTTTGCACGAGTTACGCGGTCCAATTTTAGGCTATGTGTGTGCTGCCATCAGGTGACGTATGTACCGACACGGACTATTTGTAAAGGCTTTGAAGTTGCATGCGCCCCCGCGGCATCGTGCAGGCACCCAGCTAGTTTATTTGTAAAGGCTGGCCTCGTCATACATAAATATCCAAAATTAAAAACAAAAACTTAACACAACAAAATCCTTCTAGTGTTTGTTTGTTTATTTTTTTAATCATCCAAATATTGACTAAATTTGCAATTAAAAATGAAATGATTACAGCCTTCTTTCGTCTTCATGCATCAGAATATAGACCTTATAAAAATTATATGTATATTTATTAAAGGGAAAATTACCTAAATAGCCCTTTTGAAGAGAGAAAAGAATAGCCCGTGAGATTTCATTTTCCAAAAGTAGCCCACCAAATCCAACTTTCACATGACATTTTGATATTCCCCGCGAGTTTTTGTGGACCAATCAATATCTGTCATGTGTTTTCCATTCCCACCTACCACGCTAGTATTCATCCCAAATCTGTCTGACACGTTAGTTTTGAAATCAAATACATATAACCTGAAGAAAACTAACTTTTAACGTGATGTTTCAAGCTGTTTTTATCGGCAACGTGAGTTTTCAAATAAAATGATTTTTGTGTTATTTTGAAATTCATCTCCAAAGATGAATTTCAAATGAACTCGGAGACGTTTTTTAAAGTAGTTGAAGTTTGTGCAAGTGAAGTTTTGAAAAGGGTTAGATGTATAGGGTCCACATGAAGTTTTCTCCTCAAAATGTATTTGAACATGGAATTTATAAGAATTCCAACTTTGACTATTGTTTTCAACATAAAACCAACGTGTTTTAAAAGGGTTAGGTGGATGGGGTCCACATGAGATTTTTCTCCTCAAAAATGTATTTGAACATGGAATTAATAAGAATTCCAACTTTGACTTGGGCTTTTAACGTAAAACCAACGTGTTTTGAAAAGGGTTAGGTGGATGGGGTCCATATGAAGTTTTCTCATCAAAAATGACTTTGAAGATGGATTTTATTACAATACCAACTTTGACTATGTTTTCAACATAAATCTCAACGTATTTTGAAAATGGATGGGGTTCGCCAAACTACTTTGTCTCGAAAACTATCTATGAAGAGTGGAGCTCCAGTGAACCCATGGTGGTGGTGGTGGTGGTGGTAGGTGGATTGTAGTGGGTTGATGAGTGTACCAAGGTAAAGAAACTCGGTGCTTGGAGTTGAAGCGGTGGTGGGTAGTGGTGGTGGTTTGTCGGAGGTGGGGTGGTTGGCCGGAAACAGGCGGTGGCTGTCGGAGGATGGTGGTTTATGGTGGTGGTTGCGGCGGTATAAGAGGGTGGTGAGTATGGTGGAAATAATGAGAATGGAAATAAGAGAGAGAGAGTGAGTGAAAGGAATAGTATTTTCTTTTGGAAGTGTGTGATTTGGAAGAAGGTGATGGTGGGAAGGTAATGGAGGTGATGTTTGCCGGAAAAGTGGGCATGGTAGTGGTGGTGGGGAAGAAGGTGATGATGGGAGGGTAATGGAGGTGATTTTTGAAATTCATCTCTGAAGTTGAAATTCATTTGAAATTCATCTTTGGAGATTAATTTCAAAAAAACTTTAAAAACCATAAATTTGAAAACTTACGTTGCCGATGAAAACAGTTTGAAACATCACGTTACAGTTGGTTTTCTTTATGTTAAATTTGATGACAAAAATCACGCTTCAGACAGATTTGGGATGAAAAATAGCGTGGTAGGTGAAAATGGAAAACACATGGCAGATTTTTATTCGTCCACGAAAACTCACGAGGAATATCAAAAACTCACGAGAACGTTGAATTTGGTAAGCTATTTTTGGAATTTGAAATCTCATAGGCTAAATTGTCTTTTCTCTCTCATCATAATGGCTATTTAGATAATTCTCCCTTTAATAAATTGTAACTTTACACCTGTTTGATATCTAAAGAAAATAACATAGATTCATGACGTAGTATTATTTATCTCTTAAGGAAAGTAGGAACTGAAACTAGTATTATACTTAGGGATGAGCTTTTTTTTTCTAAATAACCGTACCCGTACCTGTTCAGTACCCGTACCTGTACCTGTGCGTGTCTATTGGGTACGGGTATGGGTACGCGAATTTACTGATTATAGGTACGGGTACTTTCGGGTACATGTACGGGTATAGGTACGGGTGTTATTACAGGTACTGGTACCCGTTTAGAATATGTATGGGCTTTTATTAGGTTTCCAACACTTATGACTTAATTTTCAAGCGGGATTTTCAAAACATAATATATATTAGTTGAATAAGTTCATTCTCAATTTATATGTGTATATTCATATATTGTGTATTCGTATATTTTTATTTCATGTATGCGTAATTGTGTATATAATTAAATAACATGCATTAACTTTCTATCTTGTTTTTTTATAGAAATTGAGGAAGCAATAAACTAAGAAAAGTAAAAGGGAATGTATTTTATATTAGGGCTGATTTGTTTCATTTTTAGTTTTGGTATTATGTTTTGGTTATGATATTACGGTTTTGGTATTATAGATTATTGATCGTCGGTATCGTTTCGTTACCGATACCTAGTTTAGTGGAATTTTTTTTAAAAGAACAAAAAGGTACCAAAGCAAGTACCGTACCCAAAGTACATGTACCCGTACCCGTACCATATAATTCGGGTACGGGTATGGGTACCAAGATTTACTGATTTTAGGTACGGGTACTTTCGGGTACAGGTACGGATACGGTCCCGATCTCATCCCTAATTATATCCTTCTGTTCATCTAGTAAACGCACCCATGTAAACCACAAATTTAATTACACAATGAACATTTGAGATCTTAGTTAGAGATGGATGGATCGAAAAAGGGGCGATATGACTATTTCGAGGATTTTCTTAAAATGATACTCCATGCGTCCCATTAAAATTGTTCATATTTTATTTGTTATTTGTCTATTTGTAAATGTCCATTTTCAAAATTTATTGGTCAATTTTCAAGTTTATCCTTAAACACACACAATTAACATTAATAAACAATATTGATGGATCCAATTTTCAAGGGAATTATTGTCATTTGGTAATCATTCAATCTGCCTAGAACTTTGTGTTTTTCAAACCATGACACTTAAAAGGGGACGGAGGGGCAACATGACTATTTTGAGGATTCTTCCTAAAATAATAACTTCTAACATTGACTATCGGTTTAGAGCATCTACAAGACTACAACAAGCCACACCCCTCAAGGTTTGAGTGATGTGGTAATGAAGCAAACTTGATGTGAAAATAATCCACCATTATGGTGCCAAGTCCATGAACTAAACTACAAACTTGCACAGTGGGTCCCTCTCCTCTATACACTCACATACTATATATATACATATACATACACATACACATACACATTTAATATTTTTCAATAAGGTTTGTGGAGGTTTGTTTTTGTGAAAGAAAGTTGAGGTTTTTAAGAAAAGTTTGGAATCTGATGTGGCGATGATGTGTCAATTTGTATGAGACCATCTACAATAACAAAACCTCTACAAATCGCTACATCAGATTTCAAACTTTTCTTAAAAACCTCATTTTATTCTACAACAACAAACCTTCACAAACCCATCATATAATATTAAAATAATATATATATATATACACATGTTACTCCCTCCGTCTCATTTTAAGTGTCCTAGTTTGACTTTTCAAGTCTTTCTTTTGCAACCTTGACCGTAAATATTTTTGTTCATGTCATATAATACTTGATGAAAGTTATATCTATGTAAAATACATTTAAAACCTAATCCATTCATATATTTTACATCAAGTATTATATAACACAAACAAAAATATTGTCGGTCAAAGTTAAACAAAAAACACTTGAAAAATCAAACTATGACACTTATAATGGGACGGGGGGAGTATATATACGTGTGTGGTTGAGAAAGTGGTCCCCCACTTTTTGGCACCTATGATGTTTGGATGAAGCTTGTAATGACAAACTTTGTGAAACAAACTTTTATAGCCCACAACAATAAAAAAATTGACTTCCCTCTTGTTTGAAGTCATCCACATCATCCAAACTTTTGGTTCCACACTTCATTGTGGATGCTCTTAGAATAAGTTGGCCATGTGTTAATAAACTACTACACCAAAACTTCCTTAAACATCAAAGTCAAAATCGTGTGCTTCTGTCCTGCTTCTCTCTCACGAACCTCTCCAAATTGGGAAATGTGACTATGCAATTGCCAAATCATCAATGAAGAGGTATGTACCCGCCTCAGCACCGAGCAAGGCGGGTCAACCCACAAGACAAAGACATTATGAAGGCACAAAGCCAAAACCTATGCGCATGGCGCATACAAAACATGCTCAGGCATCATATGCCCAGGCATACATATGCTCGCGCATCACATATGCGCGCGGCGCATCAGCGCGCGGCGCATATCACATGCTCGTGCATATCACATCTGCCCAGGCACACATATGCTCGCGCATCACATATGCGCGCGGCGCATCAGCGCGCGGCGCATATCACATGCTCGTGCATATCACATCTGCGCATGAAATATCTGCGCGTGAGAATAAAGAGAAGACCTCGCGCATCCTCAGGATTGGCGCATATCACACATGCACATAATCGACCTCGTCCTTATCCAAATCAGGATTAGGGCAACCTTGATTGTGCACGTCAGACAACCTTCTAGAAGGCATCTTTTTAAGGAGTAAGAATATGCTGATGTTGACAGCTGCCAAATGAAAGGTCGACAACTCAGCATGACACATGTGCTACCACGTGATTACAACCAACGAGAAAGCGCCAGGTGTCCCAGAGGACACGTGGCACAGTGCGATTGGAGGAGGCCAACGAGGTTGAGCCCAACCAGTGGAAACCCTAGCACTATAAATACAGCATCAACTCCACTTTGATGGACATTCATACTCAATCATTGACAGTTACAGGCAGTGATATCACATTCAATCATATCGAATTACATTCACTCACAGTCAGTTACATACAAACACACAGTCATACAGTATTCAGCTATTAAGCAATACTCTTGAGATTCCCTTACTTACATATTATTATCTTCTCCACCATATACTTATTCTCACGCCGGAGGGTTACCCCAAAGAGGACCCCTCTGTCCCTTTCTGAGGGGTAAGTTAACGGCGTTGTTCATTTTGTAGGTGGAAGAACACGGATCCAGAAGAACCATCGGTGAAATAGTACAATCAAAACCCGAGGAAAGTAGATCTGCCACCAGCGAGTAGATCCACGTTTCTTCATTGGCGCCATCCACTGTTATATCGGCAATCAGATCTCATCAGATCTACATAAAAAAAAATCAATCACCATGGTTTCTGGCGTTCGCAACGTTGATCAAGCTCTGGAGGATATTGAACGTGAGGGTGTTAACGACGGACAGCAGGTTCTGAGGGTTCCGCGTGATTCTACGCGTACCACCAGCAACCGTCCCTTCGTCACAACCCCTCACGGCCAGACTGAAACTCCTCCAGACGATCTCACGTTACAAAATATGGCCGGCGCGAAACTGAAAGGACCAATGGGTCCAGAAGAAGAAACAAATGATCCGAATGAATGGCTCATAAACGAGCAGCGGCGTCTGATGGAAAAGTACAATGAAATGGTCAAACAGAAGAAGCTAGCCGACCAAACACAAAGGCAAGCGTTTGATAAGCAGACTACAAAAAGGCCGCGCGCGCCGGAAGAAGGACATTCTGTTCACACTGCACACACTGAGTTCAGTGATGAAGAAGTGCATAGCATGAGGAAGACGCGGGATACTCATGCAGGAGGCTCACAGCTCCGCGCGCCTGTGAACATGGCGCCTGGAGCCAGAGCCGATCTGGACCTGCACATGCCGTACAGCCCACCAGTCAGAGGGCAAGTGGACGTAACCACACCCTACAGACCAGCCATCTTGGTGAAACACTCAAAGTTCACTGCGCGCATCGCGCAGGCTCCCATCCAGCACAAGACCAAGATGCCAAGTGGTTTGGGTAAATATGACGGCACGACAGATCCAGACGATTTCTTGCAAGGTTTTTACAACACGGGAAACCTAAAGAGCTGGACGATGCCAACATGGTGTCACATGTTTGCTCGCTGCCTAACAGGCGCGGCGCGGGTATGGTTCGAGAGCTTGCCGACTGGGCAAATTGATGGGTTCGAGGAACTATTAGAAAAGTTCCAAGCCCACTTCGTACAGCAGCGCAGGCACACGCGCGATCCTGATGACATCATGCACTGCGTACGCAGGAATGATGAAACGATTGAAGATTACATCACTCGGTTCAATCAGGAGTCTCTGGCAATCGGAGGTATAACCGAGCAACTCCTGCGCGTGGCCTTTATACAAGGCGCGCGCAGTGATCAATTACGACGAGCTCTCGTAAGCAAAGATGGCATGCCCACCACGTGGGCCAAGTTAATGGAGGCATCGCGAGTTTTCGCGAGAAATGAAAAACAGATTGCCCAAGATAGGGCAAGAGAAAGAGCGCATCAGGCTGAATCACCGGGCAGCAAAGAGAAGAGGGCCAAACAGAACTCTGTATGGTCCAGGTTGCAGCCAACAAGTTTTTCTTCCGCAGAAAAGCAAGCGCAACCAAGCTCACCCCAGCCCCAAAAAGATGTTCGTAATCGCGGGGAGGGTGACAAGAGGGAGGGCGGCAGAGATCCTAGCAGACCTCTGCCAAGAATATGGACACCCCTCACTAAAACACCTTCACAGGTGTTAAGTACTGAGAATGTCCAATTCAAGCCCCCCAAGCAACTACACTACAAGGGACCGCAAAACAGTGGCAAATATTGTGAATTTCACAGGTCCCCGGGCCACAACACCGACGCATGCCATCATTTAAAGGATGCGATCGAGAAGGATGTAAAATCAGGCAGGCTGGCTCACTTGGTGAAAAACCAAAGAATAGAAGATGAGCAATCGGAAGGAGCCTCTGCCAGCAAGAAATACAAAAGAATCTGTGTGGCTGAGGGGGGACGACAAGGGCAGACGTCAAAAAAGAGAAGCGCGCAAATCCACGGAGAGTGGCGCGAGTAGCAAGTCATCTTCCCAAGAATCAGGGGAGGCCCTTCAATAAGCAGTCCTCTCGTCATCACCACACACATTGCTCATTACGAAGTGTCAAAGGTCCTGGTGGACACTGGAAGCGAATCTGACATTATGTATGAGCAATGTTTCAGAAAGTTAGACCCGGCAGACCAAGCGCGGCTCGAAATTGTGAACGCACCAATCTGTGGTGTTTCAAATGAAATCATCCATCCCCTAGGCCAGATTCAGTTTGAACTAACTATGGGGGATGATGAGCACAAGCGAGCCGAAGTTGTCAACTTCTTGGTCTTGCCCACCACGTCATGCCACAATATGATCCTGGGTAGGGGAACGATTGCCCAATTTAATGCTGTACCGTCGCCAGCGCACGGCGCATTGGGGTTCCCTACACCAACAGGCGTAACATTTGTTTACCGCGATCATTTGTGCGCAGTGACAAGTACGCCGCGGGAAGGGAGAATGAAACTTCCAATGGCGGACAATGCGCCAGAGAAGTGGATTTTAAACCGAAAATTCCCAGAGCAAACGGTCACAATTGGCGCTACCATTTCAGACGAAACGAGATTGAGAATGAAAAGGTTGCTCACAAAATACACGTCGGTTTTCGCGTGGCAACACTCCGATATGACGGGGGTCCCGCGAGACTTGGCGCAACATTCTCTTAACACGTTCAAGTCGGTGGAACCAATTGCTCAGAAAAAGAGAATCATGGGGGATGAAAAGGCGAAAGCCATGAATGAGCAAGTGGAGGACCTGTTGCGCGCAAACATCATCCGCCCGATCCGATACCAGACGTGGGTAGCCAATCCTGTGATGGTAAAGAAAAGCAACGGGTCATGGAGGATGTGTATTGACTTCAAGGACCTCAACAAAGCATGTCCGAAAGACTGTTACCCCCTCCCAAACATCGACGCAAAGGTGGACTCCGTGGCGCCATTCAAGCTCAAATGTTTCCTGGATGCCTACAAAGGCTATCACCAGATTCAAATGGCACCACAGGACGAAGACAAGACTGCCTTCAGAACCGACAAGGGTGTTTTTTGTTACACAAAAATGCCCTTTGGTTTAAAGAATGCGGGCGCCACCTATCAGAGACTTATGGATTCGGTTTTCAGTGAACAAATCGGAAGAAATCTAGAAGTCTACGTTGATGATTTGGTGATCAAGAGCAGGGAGGAGAGACAAATGCTCAAAGACATCGAGGAAACTCTTCAGCGCCTAACGGAAGTTAACATGAAGCTCAACCCGAGCAAATGTACTTTCGGCGCGGAAGAGGGGAAATTTCTTGGTGTAATGGTCACTAAGGATGGTTTCAAGGTGAACCCTGAAAAGGTGGAAGCCATCCTTGACATGCCTTCACCATCCACCATGAAAGAGGTTCAGAAGCTGAATGGTAGATTGGTGTCAATCAACAGGTTCCTAGCGAACCACGCCAGCAAATCTACTCCATTCGTTAACACTTTGAAGAACTGCTTGAAGAAGAGCCAATTCAAGTGGACGCCTGAGGCTGAGCAAGCTTTCAGTGAGATAAAAGAATGTCTCATAAAGCTGCCCGCGCTAACAGCTCCACTTCCTGGCGAAACCCTTACATTGTACCTGTCAGCTGGAGACCGCGCCATCGGCGCAGTATTATTGGTGGATCGCAAGGGGATCCAAACGCCAATATACTATGTGAGTCGGGTGCTGACAGACCCTGAGACGCGCTATTCCATCATGGAAAAGTTAGTTTTGTCACTAACACACGCGTCGCGCAAGCTCCATAGATACTTCAATGGTCATCCTATTGAAGTTCTGACTGGTTACAACATCCAGCAAGTCTTTCGACGCCCCGCGCTCTCCGGAAGGCTGACAAAGTGGGCGCTGGAATTAGGTGAACACACGATCACCTATAAGCCCCGTCCAGCAATAAAGGGTCAAGTTTTAGCGGATTTCATCACGGAAATCCCAGAGGGAAAGATTGAAGAAGCTCAGCGCGAGGTAGACCCTCCGCGAGCAAATGATGAAGAAGATGTTTGGAGGCTATTCACTGATGGAGCCTCCAACAGCGAAGGGTCCGGCGCAGGACTCAAACTGGTGGACCCTGATAATCATGAATATACTTATGCTATTAGATTGGACTTCAAGAGTACCAACAATGAGGCTGAGTATGAAGCCCTGCTGGCTGGTCTGCGCATTGCGCGCAAGTTTGGAGTTAAAAGGCTAGAGGCCCATGTTGATTCTTACTTGGTAGCTGCTCAGGTCAACGGCCTTTATGATGCCAAGGAGAACACCATGCCTCTATATCTAGAGCAGGAAAAAAAGCTCGTTGAGCAGTTTGACTTCTTCAAAATCATACACATCTCGCGCAGCGAAAACAAGTCCGCTGACGCGTTGAGTAAGATGGCATCGACTAATTTTGATCACTTTGGCAAAGATGTCAGGGTGGAAGTGATGAGCAACCCGTCAGTGCAAACGCAATCTGTCCTTGTAATTCATACAACCCCTTCATCCTGGATAACTCCAATAATGGAATTCCTGAAGGAGGGGAAGTTACCGGACGATCGCGCACAGGCGAGAAAGATAAGACACAAGGCGCAGAACTATGAACTACTTGATGGTACATTATATCGACGCTCTTATCTTGGACCACTCATGAAATGCCTGGATGCTGAAGAAGCAAGCTATGTGATTAGGGAGATTCACGAAGGAATCTGCGGAATACACGCTGGCCCGCGCATGGTGGTTGCCAAGGCAATGAGCTCAGGCTACTATTGGCCAGGCATGTACTTGGATGCGCTAAAAGAAATCCAAAAATGCAAGGCATGTCAGAGCTACGCGCCAAACACCATGCGGCCAAAGAACAACTTGATTCCAGTGACCTCCGCATGGCCTTTCCACAAATGGGCCATTGATATTGTGGGGCCCCTGCCGCAAGCGCAAGGGCGAGTGAAATTTTTGGTAGTGGCGGTAGACTATTTCACAAAATGGGTTGAGGCCAAGCCACTAGCAAAAATCACATCTGAGGCGATGAAGCAATTTATCTGGAGCCA
The DNA here is from genome assembly GCF_021521415.1 of Bidens hawaiensis. Taxonomy (NCBI): domain Eukaryota; kingdom Viridiplantae; phylum Streptophyta; class Magnoliopsida; order Asterales; family Asteraceae; genus Bidens; species Bidens hawaiensis. The sequence goes on along the minus strand of NW_027495404.1, from coordinate 173,296 downwards.
CATCATTTGCCGTTTTGGCCTTCCTATGGAAATTGTGAGCGACAATGGCAAGCAATTCACTGACAGGAAGATATCCAGCTGGCTCAAAGAATTGCACATCAATCAAATCTTCACTTCGGTCTACCACCCTCAAGGGAATGGCCAAGTGGAGCGCGCGAATCAAAGTTTGTTAAATGGGCTGAAGAAAAGGTTGGAGGGAGAATCCCATTCTTGGGTCGAAGAGTTACCTAATGTCCTGTGGGCGCACAGGACATTAAGCAAAACTAGCAATGGCGAATCCCCGTTCAGCCTAACCTATGGGACAGAGGCTATGATCCCAGCAGAAATTGGATGCCCATCCTATAGGGTACTCATGATGAGCAAGACTGATAACGAGCGCGAAAGAAGATTGGACCTCAACTTGCTTGAAGGACGCAGAGAAGCGGCTATCATCAATGAAGCCAAATACAAGAAAAAGCTGGAAAAATATTATAATCAGCGCGTTAAAGAATGCCACTTCAAGAAAAATGATTTTGTCCTTCGAAACAATGAAGCTAGCCGCGCGATACCCCCAGGAAAAATGTCCCCCAATTGGGAGGGACCTTATCAAATTTCAGAAGATTTGGGGAAAGGCGCGTACACTTTAAAAGATTTGAATGGAAAAAAGATACCGCGCGCGTGGAACGCAGCACAGCTTAGAAAATGCTTCATGTAAAAATTCAAATATGCAATCAAGGCTTTTAAGCCATCATGAATGATGATTAGCGCTATCTTTCAATATTTGTTCTATTACCTTTGCATACATGTTTCACACTTCCTTTATTAATTTGGAGCAATATGACAACACTATATTGACTTCAAAACAAAATAAAATGAAGTAAAACATACATGCGCGAGCCTTAGCTCAAACGCGTTAACGAGTCTTAACTCTAAAACGTCAGGGCCTTAGCCCAAACCTACGAGCCTTAGCTCAAACACGTTAATGAGTCTTAACTCTAAAAACGTCAGGGCCTTAGCCCAAAACAAAGAGCCTTAGCTCAAAACACTCACAAACATCCATCTTACATCCCGCGCAGCCTGATCATAAAAATCCTTAAACACAACTAAGGCAAAGTACATGCCATATCATAGTTGTTAAGGTCTCAGGTCGAGGTCGCGCGCGGAATCATAGTGGATATCTGAGTAACACATGCTGACATGTAATGGCTAAAACTCATACTTCCATATAAAAACCGCGAGATAACGACGCGCAAAAAAGGAATTGAGAAAAGATATCGCACATGTCAGCATAAACAAGATACTGCGAAACCACTTACAAAATATGACTATGGTTAAGCGAATAATTTCCTTACAACCTTGTTCTTATTTTAACGTGCAAGCATATCTTATATCTATACAAGCAAACATGAAGAGATGAATGGAAATGCGCAAGATGTGAAAAAGAGAAAACAAGTTTCATTCCATACAATTGAAATTTACAAGTATGATGAGTTACAAATTACAAGTATAAAAAAAATATATATATAAAATTTGAAGGGCTTCTCAAGTCTCCACGTCGACGTCAGCCGCTTCATCACCCTCATCATCTCCCTCAGCATCTGGCGCGGCCCGCTCCTCATCTCCGAACTGACCATAGTCAAGTTCTTCCTCCTCAATGGAGTCTTCTATCACGACGGTGTCAGGAGCAGATTCTTTCGCCGCGCCAGAGCCGCTGGCAGGGGCAACATCCCCCGCGCCACCATCATCGCCACCAGCCCTCTCGCATTCATCGAGCAACTTCTTTAGCGCGCCGAGGTCGGGCTGGTCAGCAAGCGCAGCTATCTGCAAATCATTAGAAAAGTATTGAGTATAAAACACTTGGAAAATTAATCAACAAAAACTCATTAAGGTCGAGGTACCTGCATAAGGATGGGGATGGGAGTATTCATATACTTCTCCCCCACCGCGGCCATGTCCGCGCAGGCCGCGTCGCTCTTGTAAGGGTACTCGGATGGGTTCTTCTTCAACATGCCATATTCATACCCATCCGTAAACCCTTCAGCTCGACCCACCAAGCGCGCGGCAGCATTGCAGTCCATCACAAGGGCCTGAAACTCGGCAGAATATTTCATCGCCAAAGCGCAACGAGTCATGCCCTGTGACACCAGCCATTGGCGATCCTGCGCGAGGCCAGCAACAGACGTCTCGAGGGCAGGAACCTGGGAGTTTAATAACTCAACAGTTTCCTTGGTCTTTTTTAGCTCCTCTTTATCAGACGCTGCTGCCGCCAAAATTTTTCCTTTCTCCGCCTGCGCAGCATCAAGTGCTTCCTGGCTAGACGCTGCCGTCGCCAAGGCCTCATCTCTATCGGCCTGCGCGGCCGCCAACTCCTTCTTCAGGCGCGCAACCTCACTCTCCAGTGATGATTTCTCAGTGATACTCTGGACGAGAGCTTGGTCACGCGCCTCCGCCTGTTGCTCCAAGACACGCACTCTCCGCGCGTACTTGGCAACTTCGGCCTCCGCCACCTGCTGCTTCTCCCGCGCAGCTTGGAGCTCATGCCCGCGCTTAATAAAGGCGGTGTTAGCACTTGCTCGGTTTTCGCTGAGCTCCGCCTGGAGTTTCTCAGCTCGTGCGCGAGCATCAGAAAGGTTCCAGGCAGCCACCTTAGCCTCTTGCTGGGCTGCCACAAGAGCATCGCGTACATTAATATAATCACGATGAAGCTCTTGGGAGGCAGCAAAGAAAGCTGACCCAGCGAAAATGTGATCGTTGAGCAAGTCAGCGCGGGTGCGCTCCTCCTGATACCTCCTTTCAGTAGGAGGCACGGCATGAGCCCAGAAGTCCTCGCATACGCCCATGGATTGGAAGGAACTGTCTTCATTAATATTCCATCTCGGGCGGTAAACGCGGTCACCATCCTGCAAAACACAAGAATTGTTCTAAGTCATAAAACATACTTATATGGAGGTATGCGCAGCGGAGCAACAAATTAAAACATACATGCGGGGATGAAGCAGAAAAGTCAGCGCCAGCCCCACCTGAAGTCTGCGCTGCGAAGTCTTGTGGCATCGCAGGGCTGGCGCGGTCTCCCAAGGAGTCCTCAGCTTGAGCCCCCTCATCCTCCTCATCTTCTTCAATAGGCCTCTTCTCCTGCGACCTGGAGGGCTCAAAACCAGTTTCGCGGGGAGGGCTGCGTGTAGGAGGAGGCGAGGGAGGTCTCGGCGTCGCCATTTCGGCGCGCAATACGGCTTCCTGCTCCTTTGTAATCCCAATAAGGGAAGACTCAGCACTAGCAGGAGCAGGAGCAGAACCAGCGGCGCCGGCAACGGCGCCAGGAGTGTCACCAGCAACTTGTACGCCAGCTACAACTCCTATGAACAAATCAACAAGGAAAATTGGTTTATGACTGGATCCAAAAGAAAAAATTCAGAAGACAAATGTGCAAAACATACCTTAGCGCAATTCAGTTCGCGCGGCGAACATCGCCATAAAGTTCATTCTACCCTTTTCAGAGGGTAGAACAGGGGACTTCGAAGCAGCCCCCGGCGCAGCCTCAGCACCTTGTGGCGCCTGCGGCTGATCTGCGACCGTCGCCGGTCCTGCAAACATTCAAAGGAGCAAAGGTTTAATAATAATTCAATCAGATGAAGATAAGCAAAGTATACCTGTCGCAGGCGCGACACTGCTACTCTCTTCAGCCGCGCGAAGGGAGGAGGTCACGCCACCATGCCTCAAGTGGACAGGAGGTCTGCCCACTTTCACAGGCAGGGAAGCGAAAGAAACCTTGGTGGTAAACACCTGGGTTTCCTCAGGTCCCTTCGTTTGAGCATGGGGATGAGCGACAGGGGTGTCATCTTTCTTTTGTCTCTTACTGCCCCCTGAGCCAGATTTCCCCTTAGCTTTGCGCTTTAGTAGGGGCGCCTCCTCTTCCTCCTCCTCCTCTTCCGCGAGCTCCAGCTCGTAGTTTTCGAGCGCATCTGCAAATACAAGCAACAGAACTGTTAATAAACTTTGGTATTCTAAAGGAATAAGCATAAGAGCGAAGGCTTACCAGGCGCGTCGCTATCAAAGTCAAATTCCAGATCCACAGGGATGAACATGTCATCGAAGCGATCTGGGAAGCACACCTCCCCAACCCCCAGCGGGACGGAGCCACCCTCCACTTGATCGTTGTAGGCGGCGTGGACAAACTCCTTCGTTACTGCGCAAAAACAAGATAACTAATATCAGCAAAGGCAAATTTTATTAGCGCGGAAATAAAGCAATGCGATAACTTACGCAAGCCGTCCACTTGGATGACAGGCTCCGCCGCGCGGTCGGCTCACAGCTTACTCATGCCGACCCCCACCAGCGCCTCCTCGCGAATTTTCTTGGCGGGGGATGGTTCGGCGGTCAGTTTCTTAACCCAGGCGCCGGTTGGGTTCTTAATAACATCCACATCCGCGGGCGCAGAATCGATCGCGCGCATCGTCATGCGGATGGGGATTACACCAGCCCGGATGTAGAAGAACCTCTCAGACCATTCATGAAGGCTCTTGAATGATACGGTGCTGCACTTAACCTTCTGACTGCGAGGAATAAAGGAGATCCAAGAATCTTGGATCTTGGGCTTGTAAAAAAATTGAAAGTGCCGAGGGGTGGGCTCCTCGCGCTGTGATTTGCACATGAACTCGAAATGAGTCATGCGCACAAGTTCAAACGGATGGACTTGGGATATATGAATCCCGAAAAAACGTAACACCGCGCCTACAAACCTTGTCATCGGAAGACGAAGGTTGCAGTGGGTGAAAAAATGGGTGTACAATGAAATATAGCCGGCAGGCGGGTCCGCCGCCGTTTGCCCGGCCACAGGCAACATGCAGCCAAACACAGGGAGAAAACCCTGTGACGAGATGAGGCTGTCGAGATCGGCCTGCCTCAATTTGCAGGGGATTTCATTCCACCTTTTCGTGGCCTTGGTCCTCCCTACTTCCTCCGATGTGGTTTCAACAACCCTCTTCCCCTTGCCCTTTTGCTTCAATGTTGACATCACCACAGATTTCACACGACGTCTTCGAGAGGCAATAGAGGTGATTGAGGGGTTAGAGGAGTCTGAACTATCAGACATACAACTGCAGCAGCAGATAATCGAGGATTCGAAACGATGAATACACTCAAATCAGAATATTAAAGGCAGAAATTCGAAAATTTGCAACAATGAAGATGAAGACAGAAAATTTCTTAAGGGCCTGCTTTTATAGGCCCAGGAGAGAGAAAAGTGGCAACTGATCGGATTTCACGCGCCCCCACTCGCAGGTGTAAGCCAATGAGGGCGCGGCACGTGTCCCTAACACTGTTGAGGGGACATAAAAACGTAACGGAACTGCCACGGAGCAGACACGCGCCCCCACTCGCAGGTGCAAACCAATGCGAGCGCGACACGTGTTCCAGACAGCTGTGCGAGGGGACATGAAAGGCAACTGTAGCACCTCGAGCACACGAAACGTCTGACACGTTTACGGCGCACGTCACCACCAACCAACCACGTGTTTGGACCCTTCGTTTCAACCAAATGGATAGAACTTCGCGCAACGATGGAAACAACCAAGAAAACGACAAAACCCCATTAAAAAGACCAAATCAGTAAGTCTAATATCTATCGTACCGCGCTAGCGCGAGATAAGACACACATTAGACTGGGGGGGCTTGAAGAGGTATGTACCCGCCTCAGCACCGAGCAAGGCGGGTCAACCCACAAGACAAAGACATTATGAAGGCACAAAGCCAAAACCTATGCGCATGGCGCATACAAAACATGCTCAGGCATCATATGCCCAGGCATACATATGCTCGCGCATCACATATGCGCGCGGCGCATCAGCGCGCGGCGCGTATCACATGCTCGTGCATATCACATATGCCCAGGCACACATATGCTCGCGCATCACATATGCGCGCGGCGCATCAGCGCGCGGCGCATATCACATGCTCGTGCATATCACATCTGCGCATGAAATATCTGCGCGTGAGAATAAAGAGAAGACCTCGCGCATCCTCAGGATTGGCGCATATCACACATGCACATAATCGACCTCGTCCTTATCCAAATCAGGATTAGGGCAACCTTGATTGTGCACGTCAGACAACCTTCTAGAAGGCATCTTTTTAAGGAGTAAGAATATGCTGATGTTGATAGCTGCCAAATGAAAGGTCGACAACTCAGCATGACACATGTGCTACCACGTGATTACAACCAACGAGAAAGCGCCAGGTGTCCCAGAGGACACGTGGTGCAGTGCGATTGGAGGAGGCCAACGAGGTTGAGCCCAACCAGTGGAAACCCTAGCACTATAAATACAGCATCAACTCCACTTTGATGGACATTCATACTCAATCATTGACAGTTACAGGCAGTGATATCACATTCAATCATATTGAATTACATTCACTCACAGTCAGTTACATACAAACACACAGTCATACAGTATTCAGCTATTAAGCAATACTCTTGAGATTCCCTTACTTACATATTATTATCTTCTCCACCATATACTTATTCTCACGCCGGAGGGTTACCCCAAAGAGGACCCCTCTGTCCCTTTCTGAGGGGTAAGTTAACGGCGTTGTTCATTTTGTAGGTGGAAGAACACGGATCCAGAAGAACCATCGGTGAAATAGTACAATCAAAACCCGAGGAAAGTAGATCTGCCACCAGCGAGTAGATCCACGTTTCTTCAATCAAGATTACTAGCTTACATCAAAACTGCACGTGCAACTGCCAAGTCCTCTTCACCTGGATAACACTGCAAAGCCAGCAATGAAAGAAACAAAGGTGCATGTGTCCATCAAATGTATTAAAATTAGTTATTAAAAGATATCAGAAAATTGAGAAAAAACTAACCTTGCCAATAAAATTTACAACGGTTGAGGCAAACCTATTTGGATTTCTACCCATTGCAAAATGGTAACAGACTCTAGTCATATCCTGCAGGTATAATATGAATGGAAAATGACTTTTCCTTCAGGACCCGGTAAATAAAAAATAAACCTTTAATACCAGAAATAAAAGACTTATATGTTCTGGTGTTTTAGAGTATATGTATTCAGCCTGCACATCATGTAGTAGTTCGGTAGAGCCGATCTTACGTGGACCAGAGTCTGCAGAGTGCAGACCATCTAGGAACAGAATAAAAAAGTCAATTTCTTATAGCTATAATTTTATTGAACACTTAACTATAATTATGTGCATAATTATTCGTGAATTTTTTACTTTCATAAACAACAACTTTAGCTAATCAAACAAGGTCGAATGATATGTTCGAAACACTTATGTTATTAGAACCAAACTCGTTTAATAGCAGAACCACAAGTTACCTACAAGTTTAATTTGCATGACTCAATATCTTGTACTAAAAGAAAATAATAGAATATTTGTTTCTAAGCTTTATTTCATGAGTGTTACTGTGTTACAAACTTACATGCTCGTGTTCAGACTGGTGGCAAGCACCGGATTGAAGAAGGTCTAAGGCTTCAGAAAATCTTCCAACTGCAGCGTATCTAAAATGAGCATAAGCTTATGTATACGAAACCATTTGTTTTTATAACACAAGTTTGTTCTACTTTTGAGTCTAATACATTATGGATCAAGATGTTAAACATAAAATTCACATTCAAATAACATAAACCAAATTGACAAAAGACATTAACTGATTAAGACACCGATTTAAGGTAATGTAATAATTATTTATTACCTCGGCTCCCGGAGGCAAAACAACTTTTCTAAATCTTTCTGGCGACATTGGTGTCGTTAATTTGCTTCCGCCGGTTGTCGTCCTGATTTGGGTGGCTATTTAAGGTGGCATCAGTCATTATAGTTAACAAACTACATGACTTGTTAGTTTGTGCAAAGATTAGTGGTACCCTGAGCTACATTCGGTGTACGTTGTATTTTGCAATTTTGGAAGCATTCATTAGCTTCCACAGTATAATAGTTATTCCTAAAATATAAAAAAAAATTTATTTTTTGTTGTGTACGGAATCTGAACTGATCAAAACCTCCAAAACTCCTCCCAATCTATGGTGTTTAAAGACTAAGTCTTTGTTATGGATCGCCAGCTCGATTAGTTATTCCACATATAGTTATTACTTCAAATTTATAATACTTATTTATTACTTTCTTTTTCTTAACTTAAAATTACTCATATAATAAAAACTATAATAAATAGTAATATAGAGAATGAATATTGTACCCTCTATATAGAAAATCTTAACTTTTCTTTAAACTTTTTTAGAGATGAAGTATATGTCTATATGATGAGGATCCTTATGTTGAGTGAAACTGAAAAAGTATATACAAAATATGTGTATATATATATTTTATTTTACATAAAGAAAATGTTTTACTTTTAAAATAAATTGGTGGTATGATTTGCTTTACCAAATATGTTAGAGTTTGGAGGGGTGAATTGGTAATCGTCCATGTCATGATAGTGTCAAAGTGTGTCTACTTCTATTCTAACTTCTAAGGCACTTCTTCTAGGCAATGATCATGTTTCTTTAATTTGTACATACATACACACAATACACACATATATATACACACACGTACATATATACACACATGATATATACACACACGTACATATATACACACATACACACATGATATATACACACACGTACATATATACACACATGATATATACACACACGTACATACATACACACAATACACACATGATATATACAAACGTACATATATACACACATGATATATACACACACGTACATATATACACACATACATACGGACGTACGTACGTGTGCCAAATGTATCCCACCTCTTGTTCACTTTTACTTATGGCACCCATTTCAACTTGTAATCACGTTTAGTTCAATGAAAATTTAGGAGGGTGGGATACATTTAGCCAACCTCAAATATATGAATGGATGCTCTATTAATTGATCTAAGAAACCATTAAAAATCCTAATAAAATGTACATGCAATAAAACCAGCAACTTCTGTATGGTTTTATGAAATCCATGGAATTTGAAGTGTAAACTTCAAGAAAAAAACTCCCAAAAAAAGGTGAAAAACAAGAGGAGAGAATAATGAATAATGATGACAATCATTCTTTTACATCAAAATAGAGGTGGGTCCCACTCTTGCCTCTCTACTCTCTCTCATATAAGATATGAAGTGGTTTTTTTTATTTCATTGACAAGATTAATGGAAGTATATAAGGTTGAGGGGTGTGGGGGCTCTAATGGGGGCGTGAGTGGGGGCTCCAGCCAATAATATTGTGACGTGTGGCAGAGAGAGAAACTGGATAAGGGGGTGTTGGAGCCCCCGTTGGAGCCCCTGGCTCTGGTGTGGAGGGGCTCCAGCGGATTTTTTTTTTATTTTTTATAAATATATTCAAAAAACGTATCATTAAAAAAACTCATAAATTATTAAAAAAAACACACATTAAAAAAAAATACATTAATATCTAAAAATAAAATAAAAATAAAAGTACTAAAAAAAACATTATTCTTATTCTTCGGCTTGGTCTTCTTCGATCAACCTCTTTCGGATACGTTCCTTTTGCTTTTCCATTAGCATTTGATCGACCGGATTTAGGTTACTGAAGTCTCTAGTAAGGAAGTCCAAATCTCTCATTCGACTTTTTTCCTTTTTGTCATTAGAGACCACCTCCATGGTTTTGTTGAATTTATTGAGGGATTCAACAAGATCGACGATGTTTATGGCTCCCCCCTCAGCCGGTTTTTTCCCCTTGGCGTCCCTTCCCAATGGCCGCCTCCTCGGCGGTGAAGACGTTTCCTCCCCCGCAATGTTTAGGTCGAATCCAACGCGGCAATCCGACCCAGCGGAAGTGCTATACGCTCCAGACGAACTAGTTTTAGTCCGTTTCGGCCCTACTTCCGCATCAAGATCCGGCGCCACCAGCTCAACCCACTTGGAACACCTTTTCAACCTCTCCCACAACTTTAAATCGTCCCACGTCTTCACCATCCCATACCTCCGCAAACACTCCTGCCTCCGCTCTTCGACCGTGAAATTGTAAACCGCCAAATCATCACTGCCACTTGGTGTCATACGACCGGCGTTCCTGTTGAAAAGATTAGTAAACAAGCCGACAAATTTTCTGATTTCGGACCACCGACCCGAAATCATATCGGCGTTTCGCTCTGTACTCCCAACGAGCGTATAGAACGTCTCCCTAACCTTTGTCCAAAAAACCTTGCTTTTTTGGTAGTCGGCTGCAAAATGAATAATTAAATTAGATTTCCAGTTAACTTTTTTATTAAAAATCATTTTTAAAAACGTTAAAACAATTACCGCAACGCCGATCCTCAGAAATGACTATCCAAGCCCGACACAAGGCTTCCTTCTCATCCGATGACCACGGAGTGGTTTTCCGTTTCGTTCTCGGAGTCGAAGCCGGTCCCGGCCCGTCCGTTGCAAGTTGTTTTTTCCGGTGGACGCGTCTTCTTGCTCCCGTAGCATCACCGTGTGATTCTTGTGTCTCTGGAACAACAAAGTTAGGAGACGGTTGTATGTTGGATGGTTGAAAGCCGGATGTTTCTTGCGGCCCCGAATAAAACATCGGTTGGTCTGGTGACGACCATAAATCGTCGTCAATATAATCTGAATCTAGGTTTGGGTACCAATTTCCAGACATTTTTTTAAAAAAAAGTTGGGAAGATGGGTTGAAATGGGTTTTATTTTGAAGTTGTGTTTTGATATGGTTGATATGGTTGATATTATATAGGACATTTTTTTTTTATTTTTTTTTTTAATTTTAATCCAACGGCTCTTTTGCCTTCCAACGTTCACTTTTCTCTCTCTTCTCCCGCCACCATACTCACGCCTGCCTGGGGGCTCGCGCTCGCGCCCCGTTCGCGCCCCGGTGGTGTGGGGTTAGCGCCTGGGGGCGATAGCGGAGGGGCTCTCGCGCCCAGGTTAGCGCCCCACACCCCTCAGCCTAAAGGTTTGAGCACTGTAGACTGTTTAAGAGGCAGATTACTTGCTGAAAGAGCAGCTTCCAAGGCTGCAAATCATGAATCTGAACAACTTACCAAAAAGGTATTGCTTCCTATTATTATTATTATTATTATTATTATTATTATTATTATTGTGTGTGCGTGTTTCTTTACAGAAAGTGTCATCTGCAACTTTTTGGTTTTGAATTTCATCTGTTTACATGCATTGTTTGAACTTGATATTGGGCTCTATGAATCTTGAAAATTGCAGGTGGTTGAGCTAGAGAAGCAGTTAAAAATGGAGATCAAATCAAGAAACAAAGCTGAAAAGAGGCTGAGATTCTTGATGAAAAAGCTTGATTCTTTAAACATATCATATGTTTCTGCAGATGAATCTTTAAGTATTTCTGAAAAAAGTGAGATTTCATCGGTTTCATCTTCAAAATCTCAAGTCAGTAACACCTCAAAATGTGTCAAGAACATTGACATGTCTGGTGAAAGACATAAATACCCTTCATATGAAGATAATTTGGTATCTTTAGATGAAGCTATATCTTGAGAATGCGATTCAATCCGGTCCAAAAGAAGATAACATTGGGTATGTTTCTTGAATTCAGATTTAAATGATGTGTTAAGAGTTGGTAGTTAACATATTCATTTTAATGCTAATCTTTTGTTGACCAGGTCAAAATTTACACATAACAACAATGATAATGAAGAACACTATCAAGACGCATGTCATAATGAGCAAAAATCGATTTTGACACCGAGGAATGACGAAGGTGATGATGATGTATATGAAAACTCCATGGCATTAGTGCCGTTCGATTATAAGGTGAAAGAAGAGAAAAAGGATGTTAAAATATCAAATGGTCATGTGAAAGATGTACTTGATGCTTTAAGGTATGCTAGAGAATGCATTCAAGCTTCAATGGATATGAGGAGGCATGTGAAATCAAACATTGTTCGACCTAGACTTGATAAGATTTCATGTTAAAATATAAGGTATTTAACGATTTTTATACATCATTTTGAGTGATAATATTTTTGTAAATAGACATGTTTTTGCAAATTCCAAAAATTTCGGTACCGGTATATTCAGTACCAGTATGTACCGATCTCATCCCAATTTAGGTCATTTGGGTGAGTATAAATTTAAAAAATATGGACTTTCTTATAATTTGTTTACTTAAGATCACACATGAATCAATGGTACATGTGACTTTCAATATGGGGCCAAGAATAAAGGCATTGAAGTTGATCAAAGTAGCTACCTATGAATGCATATTCCCTTGTAAGACCGTCACCAAGATAATCACTTTACAAAGTGTATATATTTAAATAATGTAATTACATAAACATTTATGCATTTTGCTAATGATTGTGATACATAAGCATATTATTATTTAACTGTTTGACTCACTCTACTTCTAACTTTTTTTATATCTATGGCGCATCAAGTACAAATGTGATATGTGATTCTAACGATTGTTTGCTTAAAACTGTTACTGTATTATTTAGGGAATACAAGCCAAACATCTTAATCCTAATTATGTCGGGAAAACCTCTTTAATTTTTTGGTTTCGTAAAATTCTATGGTCCCGATTCCTTTGTAAGTTATTGTGGTACATGTGGTCATATCACATGCCTTCTGGATGTGGTCACTCCTGACTCCCACATTGTAACCTCTTCATGGGGGCAATGTTCATTAAATTTGATTGCATGGTATCATAACTATAGTAAATAATTATAAACGTTTTCATGACAAATATATAAAACTATTGCTTTTGTGTGTGTGTCGCTATTTGAGGTTAATAGTGGACTCATTTATCATCTTCATGATGAGATTTCAAACCCTTTTTAACGTAATCAATCTTTACCTTTTGCACCTTCATAGTGTGGGCTTCCCTTAAATGATCTACATGACACGTTAACCATGACCAAAAGATTGCCTCTCACATGGTTTTAGTATGCATAAAGATATAGATGGGGAAAAAAAATTCATGTCTAGTATATATGTGCAAGGACAAAAAATAAAAAGTAAGAAAAAAAATATACTGAACTATAGAAAGAAAACATTGATCAAAGTGTAAGATGTTTTATGACTTAACCTTTAAATCATGTTGTTTGACACTACTTTTCAGAATGTCTAGGCATACAGATAGTGTTGTTCAAAATGCTCATAGCTTGAAGCTCGGGCTCGTGGCTCGCTCGATGAAAGTTTGACTAAAACTAGCTAAAAATACTTGATTTGAAACAACTTGAGCTGAGTTGACTTATTTTTGTAACCGAGCCAAAATCGACCATGGCTCTGCTTGTTGGCTCGATTTTGGGATCATTTAACTTCAAAATCGAGCTCGAGCTCAAAACCACCCTAGCTCGACTCGTGAACAATCCTACATACAAATTGTGAGGTTGGGTAAAGAAAATATGTCAAACTATACTCACGGGTCTAGTCTTTAAACTTTTATTGATGACATAAGTAGCAGCTTATTAGCCACTTCTACTTTTAATCCAACCTAAATTGTTCTGCTTCCATCATTTTCTGCTTGTGAATGCAAATATCTTGTCACGCTCATGGTGGCTAAGTGATCGCTATCTTCTTTGGTTACCAAATCTCACATTCACCATATATTTCAAGCCAGCATGTCAAGGCATGAGTAAGATCAAAGTTGCAAGCCGAGTTTGAACCCAACCTTGCAACTCATTAAAGGATTTAAAGGGCAATTTAGAACTCATGACCTACTTAGGATACATATGCAAACACATATTCTAGTTTGAGCAAGTATAAATATACTAATTTCCAGGGTACATATAAATTCTACCAAACTATCATTTCTTAATCACCTTTAATAATCCCCAAACTAGTAAAAATTGATCACAATGTATATTTTTTATGTCGGCAATCAACTAATGCTTAATGAATAATATAAAGAAATTTATATCAGATATCCAACACCCGTTTACATGCACTACGCATCAAGAGATCATGCAACAGTTGCTATGAGCAAAACATCTTTACAAGTTTTAAACCACTCTGGTAAGTCAAAAACAAATCAAAATGTCTTATCACTTCCTATCGAGTACCAAATTCAACACAGTATACATAAACATGATCACTGTCATTTAACATTATGGCCCTTCCTTCTTTGCTGCAACTCATACTGAACATTTGCACAGATAAAACAAGCTGCCCGACATGATTAATAACAATCCCCTAACAATGTGCCACCTATCTCGACCAAACTACATAACCCCCCAACCCTCTTTACCCAGCAAATATTTCATCTTACACCAGTTTTTAAAACTAGTTCGTTTTACCTTAATAACAGAATATCAAATAAAACAGATTTTAACATGAAAACTTGAAAATTTTGATTTTTAGGTAATAAAATTTCCATCTTAACATCAGATGACCATGATTCTTGGTGTACACAAAACGCAGCCCTGATACGAAATAAAGATTACCTGAAGCTATCGAGCATAGTGGCATACAAATTGTAAAGATGTAAACAGAATATCTAGATTCATGTTATATCAATATATGCAAACAATTCACCAAAAATCATGGACATGATACTGCTAGACCAGCAATTATTATTGTTTTACTAACACTACAACTGGTTTGTGCACTTTAAAATTGAAAAACTACGCATGAGCATTACTAGAGCGATATCAAACTAAAATGAAACACATCTTAAGTACTAGTTAGTTCTTGTCAAATCATATTCTCCTACAATCTAATCCCATTTAATACTTAATTAAAAACATTACCTACTATATTTTTTTGTTAGTGTGACACAAGGAGATTGCTATTATATAAGTCGGGCAAACCAGCTTAACCAATTCTCACCGCACTTGATACATGAAGGAAGCACCATAACTGCAAAATACAGTTGTCCAGTGATCAAAAAGGGAATTAACAATTAATCTTTCAAATGTGAATAAAGTTAAAACTATAAGCAAGATAAATATAGAGGTCAAAACTCGGGGCCTTACTGGAAAATGACAGTACAATGCTCAAGCCTCTCCGCCTGCGTTGCCAGCAATAGTTGCCTTCTGTGTAAAACAGGTAAAAGAATGATGGGTTAATCTTGATGAAGTGTGAAAAGAGCTCAATATTAAATGCTGTATAAGCCGATTATGAGTCTTGCTTTGTTTATTTATTTAGATGTATATCATTTTGTTTCGGTCAATATTTGTTTACTAGTTTAAAGGAGTTTTAGTTTGCGAGTAATAGCTTGAATAGAAAGTAGTTTTTCTAGTGTAGATAGAAGGTTAAGAGAGTCTTTGTATTGTGTAGTTTTCGTTCTTAATAACATTGAAAGAATCGGTAGTTGGTTGAACCCAAAAACACCGTATGGCTTTAACTTGAGACGAATAGCTTGAATAGGAAGTTATTTTTCTAGTACAAAAATAGAGGGTTAGAGAGTCTTTGTATGCTGTAGCTTTTGTTCTTAATAATATTGAAAGAATCAGTAAGCGGTTGACTCCAAAATCCAGTGTGTTCTTATTCGTGCTCATCATAATATCAGATCGTGTGTGTTTATCAAGATCTGGGCCAACAAAAGAAGGCTAATGAAAAGCACATAAGCATTTTACAAAAGCACAAGTTTAAAAGACCTACTGGTTCAATTTTCGCATTGCCAGTCGCTGCTGTTCCTGAAAACCTGTAAAATAATACTTAAAATTACTGCTTAAACTTAAAATGGAAATTAAATTTTTTGATGAACCTAGTTAATTACCTGAGTGCCCTTGCTTTCTTTTTCTCTTCTTCTGCAGGATCAGGACCAGAAGCTGCTGATCCAAACCTAGAAAGTCTAGCCTTCTTTTTCTCCTCGTCCTCAACAGGTGTTGACTGAGTAATACCAAATCTGATCAACAGAGAAATATAATCATTAGTTAACAAATAAAACAGTGATAACTTTGAACAAAAAGAGAATGAGAAGTTGTATCCTCTAAACAACCTCTCCGCTCTCGCCTTCCTTTTTAGCTCCTCGGCTTTCTTTGTGCTATTTGATCCTTGTGACCCAGGTGATGTACCAAACCTGAAACACAACAGGTCCAAACTTATAAGTTCAGATGCTCCATCACAGTTTACAATGAAAACAACAACCAAGTCAAAATGATTCAACTGACTGATCCCCATTAAAAATAAAGATCACAAAAACTACAATGTTGTGATGAACTACATAATACAGATCTATTAAAAGAGATGCAGAAAAGAAGTTTCTGCCCCTCAAAGTAACAATCTCAATTCCTTCCCAAGACACAAAACCACAGATAATGACTTCCTACTCAATTTCAAAAGGCAAATCTCGTAAACAACAACAAACAACCGTACCCAATAAATCCCAGAAATAACAAAGCTATCGGTAGGATCTGGGAAGGATGGGATGTAGACAAACCATACCTTTATCCTGTTGGCAATCAAATTCAAATTGAAAAAAAAAATACAATGAATTTGTTAAACTTGCTATTTGAATATCACTAAATCAAGTCTGTTATGCATACATCTGACGCCAGAGTTCAATGTAACGACCCCTATTTATCTAACATGAATCGGTGCCTTCGACTATCCCCATCAACAATCTCATAATCTCAATCTCACATTATAAAATTAATTTCTCTCTCTTCAATCTACAAAATTTAACCCACTCCAATCTTTTACTCCCATTAACAACCCAATCTCATCCTTTTTTTATTAAATAAATTCAATTTATAATTAGTTTTGATTAACTATATAAATATAATTAAGTAATTATATTTTTTTTTAAATATAAAAAACTTTAAATATATATATATATATTAATCAAACACACTTTATAAAATAGATAAAATCTGACTAACCAATAGAAAACTAGTGCTTCAAATAAGATAATTCAATAATGGTTAAAACTAACATTTTATATAAAAAATACGATTTTTTAAACAAACTCCATTTTTAACGAAATTTATACCGGAATGCTCACAAAAAAAAACTAAGTAAGACTGTGTTTTTAGATTTTTTTAAAAAGTCAAATATAATAAGTTATAAAAAAAAAACCAAAATATATATATAAATAATTGTTATGAATTAAAAAGAAAAAATAAAATAAAAGCACATCCAATTGCATGCTGACACGTGGCCATTATTGAGAAAAAGAAGGGATTGAAATCCCAATTGGTGGACCGATCGGTTTGCCCCTTTAATGCCATTTTTTCTTTTTTTTTTCTTAATTGTTAGGATTGCAATCCTAGATCATGAATGGGAGTAGTCTTCTAACTGATGCAACGATCAGAGTACAACCATTCAAATCCTTAATTTAGTTTACATAGAGACCCCTTATCTACTTATAATTACATATTAACAACACTAAACATACTTTCTACTAATGACGGAAATACACCTATACTTAATATTTAGTTTAAACTTTCAACAAATCCATGGGAAAATCTTGTAAATAAATCATATAAATATTTCTTAAGATAAACCACAAGATCATACACTGGTTCGAAGCATCAAATGCTAGACAACACAGAGTAACTATAATCACTACAGCAGTACAAACAGAACATATGTTTTTACATGTCATGCTAGAAAAAAACAACTGGTCATAAGCAGTTCCTCCAAATAATAGTAAACCAATGAAAACTAAGCATCAATAACAGTATTAAAGTAACAGCAACATACAAAAGTTTCACAAACTGTATAATCAGGCAAACTAAGTAACCCCTATCCCTAATTATTTATCACAAAACACACTCACCAAAATAAAACCCCAAAGTCAAACAGAATCAACCAATTCCACACGATTCCACACAATTCATAAGCAGTGGCAAAGCTTGGACAAAATCGCCCGGAGTGGGGGGAACTCAATACGTATACAAATTTTCATAAACCGGAGATGACGCACAAATTTTCGGACAAAAACGGGTAATTATACACTACTGAGCAAAACACTTAAACGTAAACCCTAACCCTAGCTTCGCATATATAATTCTTCCAAGCCAAACATATGTATTTGTGTGTGTGTGTATAACTACCTCTCAGCACGAGAATTCCTCTTTTCTTCTTCCGAAAGCTTAACCGGCATACCGAACCGCTCGGCACGTCGAATCTTCCTCTCAGTATCGGTAACCGAAGCACCGTCTTCGGTGTTTGTATTATCAACATCCGTCGGCGGATCTTTAGTATTCTCCTTTGTTGTTGGTTCTGAATCCACCGCGTCTTTCTTCTCGGTGGATGAAGCGGGTGCTGGTGGTGTATCGGTTGAAACGGTTTCAGTTGTTGTGGTAGGCACCGGGTCTACGGTGTTGGTAGGATGATTGTCGGTCGTTGGTGTGGTTGCTGTGGTGGTGGATGCTGCCATCGTCGTTTAGGTGCAGAGGATTCGATTGATTGAATGAATGATGAACGTGCCCTAATTTGTGAAGTGTGATCGATTTGGGATATATTCGAGTTCTGGGGTTGTTAATTGGATATTTTAGAACCTAAGGAGTCAAAGTGTACATTCTCAATAACAAAGAGAACTGACAAGTAAGTGAGTTACAAACTAACAACTCATTTTTGTTCACAAATATATTTGTTAGTTCTTTTACATAACTTAACGAAAGGTCATAGCCCAGTGACTAGGCATGTAAACGAACCAAACGTAACGGAAGTTCGTATATGTCGTTTATTTGATAAACGAATAAATATGAACAAAAAAGTTGTATCCGTTTAATTAAACGAACGAACATGAATATAGGTTTCGTTCGTTCATTTATGTTCATAAACGTTCGTTTATTTATGTTTGTTTATGTATTAATAAAAAATAATTAAATATTATTTGGATGAGTCATCTACTCACAGGTTTTTATATTTGTTAATTTGTGCTCATTAAGTGTTTTCATTTATGTTTATTTATGTTTGTTTGTGTTCATATATTTTCATTTATCTTTGTTCGGTTATTTTTGTTTAAATTTTAAACAAACGAACATAAACGAACACAAATGTTCATTTTTTAATTAAAATAACATGAACATAAATATTTGTTCGATTAATTGTTCATTTAAAGCTAAATGAACAAACACGAGCATGCCCTTGTTTGTGTTCGTTCGATTCGTTTACATGTTTTCATTATTCACATTGATGAATACATCGGTCTCAATCTCTAGGCTCTGTCGATTTTATTGATGTTTGTTTGTGTTCGTGAACACATTCATTTCTTTAATGAACGGACACAAACATAAAATCTTGTTCAGTAAGTGTTCGTGAACACATAATTTCCTTAACGAACGAACACGAACAAGGCCTTGTTCGTGATCGTTCGGTTTGTTTACATCCCTACTCATGACGCTTTGTTGGATGTCGTGTCTCGTGGGTTCGAATTTCGCCTGAAGCAATTTGCTCTAAGCTGAGCAAAGGTTTTTCCAGTTGTGAGTTTCCTCCTAGGTGGGTGGGTCGTGTCACCACATTAGGAATGTGTAAAATTTTATTAGGAACTTCCATATTAATGACTGAAAAATTGATCCAGCCCATTATTAATCATACAGTCCAACTTGCACACGTACTGGTACCAAGGGCAAGATTATTGGAGATTTGAAAAAGAAAAAAGCAACGTTGATACCGTATCGGAATATGGGTACAGTCGCGATCTCATCCTTACGCCTTTGTTAGAAAAAAAGAAGAAGATTATGGATGACTATTAAATTTTTTGGAGAAATACGTTGCCATTGGATAAAATTTTCATCACCGACTGACACTTAGACGGAGGAAAGAGAGGGACATGCTAGTGAAGACGATGAGCGAGAAAGATAAGTTATTGTCATTGACCGTATATCGTTTTTGGTGAGAAGAATGGGTTCTATGAAATCTTGACCTTCAACTCGTAAAATGGAGCTTAGTCTAGCTCCTAAAATGAAGCCTTGAACTCATTTATTAGGTGCTTTATGGTTAAATGAGTCCGATAGAAGTTAAATCTTGTTTTAAATCGGCTTGGTTAGAACTTTTACGTTGATCAAATAGCTTACACATGTTTGATTCATTTACACCTCTAGTTTCCTATCCTGCTAGGAGCCTGAATTTTTCCCAATTCCATATTTTTCTGAATCATCATAAATTTATAATTTCAGGAGTTTTAAAAAATAATATAAAGTTGCATATGTTTGAAGTTGATATAGCTGTATACTCTTTTCCTTTCTTACTACATAAAATCACACAACTAAAAGAGGGGAAGTCACAAGACTGGTTTCTTGATATTTAATGACAGGTCTCAAGTAATTTCCTTTCCGGTTAAAATCATTAAGAACTATAAGGTTCCATCTAAGCATTTGGCATATATGAAACAAAAAAGAGAGCCCTTATAGAATAAATCTTACATGAAGCATCATAATCTACCACCAATAAACTTATACATCTGCATACCAACTTATGAAATATGAACTGTTATTGTCAAATCTTATAGTAAACAAATATGGTTTCCAGAGTATTTAAAACCCTCACAACAAATAATATATTAGCTATATATAAACACCAATCAACATCCCAACCTGTGTTTTCCTGTACATAAACTTCCATGATAAACTAACCATCATCAGCATTGGTTGAACTGTCCCGATTTGTTCCCTTTACAAACTGTCCTCTAACACGCGGCCTTTGTTCCGCCAGTTTCTTTCTGTTTTGATATCGCACCTATCAAATTAAAAGTCAAATTAAATCCATAATTGTACAAATAGGCGACTGAGAATCTGAGATAATATTATTGTTTAAGCCAAAAATAAGTCACCTTTTTCTGGAAGCATCTGGTTTCTCTCTTTTGGCGGAACTTAGTCAATGCCGCCTCTCTCTCTGCAGAGTTGTGGCGGGCTCTGCCGCTGCCGCCACCACTAGCATCACCACTTCCACTTTTCCCAGCTACACCAACATTACTTTCTACATTAGGCACATTGCTTCCATGCTTGCTACCCGAGCCACTTCTGTTCAAACTATGATTTTCAAGGTTACATTCAACGGGCCCACCCTTGATATTTGATGACCCACAATGCGGAGCATCTGCGGCTAATTTGCTTAAACCAAACTCATCATGCTTGGACAATAATGGCTGGTCTGTTGCTATGTTATGGTAATGATGAACATGATGATGATGATGTATGTGTTGAATGTGGAGCTCTGGATGCAGATCACTAGGTGTGGTTCCGTCAGCTTTCTTTGGTATTACTTGCTGAAACAAGCATCAAGGATTTGTTTTTGTAAGTTTCAAGTAATAAAAAGATAGAGAAATGTGGCATTACTCATTACTGACCTCACTTGAGCCTTGATAAATGAGATATCCATCAAAATGAGCGTCATGGTCAGATTCTTTGTTCAAAATACTAGTTCTATTATCAGGCTGAGAACAGCTTCCAGCAATGCCAGGTGTGCACTTCATGTTGTATCTGCAAGAATTCAAATTACAATCATTAGAAACATAAGTACATAACTTCTTATCAAATTACAAAATTTCAGACCTTGTGAAGGCAGAAAGCTCTGAATGTCTCAGAATATTACAGCCATTTTGGACTTTTCTCTCATCAATTTCAGTTGCGCGAGGCCTCTTTAAGCCAGACTCACCAGCTATGACTTCCTTAAAATCATCAATAACCTTAGTATTTGCACCCATAATCTCTTCAGGTTTCTTTTGACCCTTGATTTCTCCATTTTCCATGTGGGGATCAGACATTTTGCCATCTTCGATTTTGTGCTTCTTTGAGTCCTTACTTTTGACATTGAGTGTGGGGTCAGTTACTTGATGAATGTTTTGTTTCATACCAATATGTTTAATAGGAACGTCAGATGTATGAATTGCAGTTTCTTTAACGTTTGCACCATCACCTGAAAAATAAAACATGTTTCTTGGTAATATGAAAACAAATGTTGTGGATAACGTAAGTAATTCAGATATCTGAATACCCAAACAGGGTTGTCCTTCCTGGTCAACAAAATCCCTTCTTGGGCGTATAACTAGGCCACAAGTACTGTCTTGGTCACATGGAGATGCTGCTTCTGGGCTCTCAGGTTCAACACCTTGTTTTGTCCAAGAACTCTACATGCCATTGCTAAATCAGACTTAAATTTAATAAAAATGATGATGATGTCATAAATATGTCATGCAAAAGTACCAGAGTGCCACTACCATCATCACTACCACCGTCAGTGCTTCCATTTTCATCCCCATCTTTCCCATCGTTGTTGTTAAACCTTAAGTTGCTTTTTGAGTTTACAGATTTTTGAGCTTGTGTGCCACTTTCGCTCCCACTACCACTAGACTGATTGAAACAGAATAATTTTCCAAACAATGGGAAATAGTAAAGTTAACACATGATGCAACATAAATGCAGAAATAGAGTAAATTTCTTGAAAATTAGCAAGTTGAAAATTATATAGAGCATATATATTACATACACTGTGACACCTCCTCCAAACGTGCTGCCAAAGATTCTTAAGCTCGTTTTTACGAATAGGCTTCACCAAAAAGTCTACTGCACCCTTTGATAAACACTTAAAAACTAAACCCATTGAATCATGAGATGACATCACTGCACACAATCTCATAATGAATGGTGGTTAATAGCATCAATTAGTAAGATTTTGCAAGATATAGCTAGATTTGTTGTTAATTTTGTATATAGAAAAGATTAAACAAGGTACTTACTGATCACAGGGACATTCTTGCGTGACTTGTGGCTCATAATCTTGCATAAAAGGCCGATTCCTGAAAGAAAAGGCATGACTACTTCAGTTAAAACAATGTCAATGTGAACGGATAGGTTTTCCAAAATCTTCCAGGCTTGTAATCCATTGGATGCTTCAATAACTGCCAAAAAAGACAACACAAAAAATAGAAACTGTTAAGACAGTCACCATCAGATACAGTCATACAGGGCATGAAACAAGATCAAACTTAGAAAGTATGATAACTATATACACTAATGCATTAAGTTTTCAAAGGCTAACCTTCATAGTTACAGTTGCGGAGCAAAGCCGTGACAATGTGACGAGTACAATCATCGTTTTCAACCAACATGACCTTAATGGATCTAACATGGAGAAACTGCTCCCAGTGAACCAGTGATCCTTGAGGCTGTTGCTGAGCTGCTTGAACAGCAGCACTTCCCTGCACAGCCACCTGGCGTTCGTCTTGCCCATTTACCACAATTTTACTACTTATCGGTTCCTCACCTGCTTGCGAACCTGGTCCATTGCCCACAAATCCGTTCACATCTCCCTGATAGTCAGCTTCCACTTGACTATTCACCTGCAGAAATCCCTTCCCTCTTTGGCTACTGGTCATTGAAACGTATCCTGCTAATAATATTCAAAAACACAAATTATGGAATGGTCCGAAAACCATACTGATACTCGTCAAACCTATTAAATGCAAGTAAATAAGCCGCACAAAGCAGCCACATCAAGCAATCAAAGTATCCAATCTCTTCAAAGATCAAATACAAAACCTTCTGCCCAAAAATAAATGCAAAACATCCGGAGATGTGAAGAACACATATCAATCTAACAACACCATGAATCAACCAACCAAAACTAAACCAAACTCTTCCATACCTGCTAAAAATGACTTCCTAGACTCACCATTTATCCCTGTCACAAACAACAAACAACTGATTAGCCACCTCTATCAATTACTACTTCAATTACAAAATCCAACAATTACCTGACCATTTCATGTCAAATACAGCTAAAATGTTAACACTAACTCGAAAATCAACTAAATCCAGCCTACTAATTACTGAAAAGAAACACAAATGACCTCCATCATACACTACCTCAATTACAATATCCAGTAATTACCTAACCATTTCATATCAAATACAACTAAAATCCTAAAACTAACTCAAAAATCAACTACAACAAGCATACTAATTACTGAAAACAAACACAAATGACCTCTATCAAATACTACTTCAATTACAAACTCACCATTTCATGTCAGACACAACAAAAATCCTAACACTAACTCAAAAATCAACTAAATCAAGCAATCCAGCATAGTAATTACAAAAACGAAACACAAATTCATAATCAGCATATAATAATACTAACTAATCGTTCAACTAATATAGAAACTAGTACCGAACAGATAATTAAAAAATTACTCTAATCTGTTACAATTAAGATATAAAATTACCGAATCGTATTGGCGAGTAATCATGAACAAGGCGATTGGATTATGATGGCAAAAGCTAGGGTTTGGCAACAACACGACAAGTAAAAATATCTGGCTAAAGGAAATGTAATGAGATTGACTGGTGCAGAAACAGAGGGACTGGTTATTTGAATTGGAGTAAAATGGAGGACTGGAATGGAAGATATTGTGAGGGCCTACCAGTGGGTGACGTGGAGGAAGTGTAGGTTGGCGATGTTACACGGTGGATATAGATTGGTGACGTGGAGTGAATCTAAAAGAGGAAATGGAGCGGTTGAGATGGATTCGGACCGTATCATTCGGGTGGGGATAGTGGACTGGAGACACGTGGCTGTGGCTTGCGTGAAAAGATATTTTGTGATGGGAAGATTGTTGATGGCTGTGCAGATTAGACCCCTCAAGTTTCAAGTGGTTTACTAATCAGGCACGTTTTAGTAAGTGCAGGAGTTTATCTTTAAAATGGTTCTAAGGTTTGTAAGGTAATACAGATGAGAGGATAATATAAGCCGTTCTAGATCAGTTGGTAGAGCGCGTGGCTTTTAACCACGTGGTCGTGGGTTCGAGTCCCACGGATGGTGATTGTTTTTAAACGACCCGGGCTCATTTTCAGCTTCGAATCAAAACTGCAATTGTTTGATGAATGACCGTTTCTAACCAGTTGTTTGATTTAAGTCAGCCCAAATTGCCCGTCGAATAACCCTAGCAAACTCAAATGAACCTGAATGTAACAAACAAACTTACCCAGCATAATCTCATTCATAGGATGGGTCATGATTTGATGCTTAGTTTTTCGTGTGGATGACAAATATCATGATAGGCTGACACACACAAAAATAAGGTTTTGCAATATAAATATGAAAACAAAATAATAGTGTTCAACAACTATCCAAAAAGTTGCAAAAAAACATATCTTTTTAGAACCAAATTTCCCAAAAGTATATCTTCCTAAAACTGGCATTTATAGCATATGAGATAAGTACATAATCGACCATAAAAAAACTCTTTCTATATAACTTATTGATTGATGCATACATGTAACAAATATACCCTGTTCTATAGCCTTCTGCCTTATTTGAGAAGAATACCAGAAGCCTTCAATTTTGCAAATAATGATATGTGTATTATAAACAGAAATAAATCAAACTATGCAGCAGCTGTCTTTTTAAGATGGTATTCATCTAGATTAAGAGCCTCCAACAACTTTGGCCATGATTCTGGGATCCCTCCTGGAAGATCAAACTCCATTAATTTCCCTCGCTTTGGTAATAATCCTCTACCGGTTCACTCTGTGCATCCAAACACAAACATATATGATATATCTATCCAGGGGAGGCTCGGAGGGTGTGCGAGCAGCACCATCGGTCGGGGCACATAAGTTTCGGGGGCACAAACTTTTTTTATACATATTACATATATATGTTTCTGGCGTTAAAAATAAGGTTATTTGCAATGGTTTATGAAATAATGACATGCTCAGAATGGTTTCTGCTTATAATAAATCGGTCAATAAAAGTTTTATCCATGTACACCAGCGAATAAAAAATTTTCGTTAAGGCCTACGGGCCTTTTTATTTTGGCTCGGCTGAGGTATTTAAATTCTCAGAGACGGCCCTGTATCTATCATTCATCATAATAAACCTCCTAAACCGGTTTATTAAAAAAATTGTAAAATGATACCTTTTCTTTGTAAACACGAAGCCGCTCTTTGACAACAGGTTCGGTGTCATCAGCACGCGTAATGAGCTTTGAAGCACATTGCGGGGGTGGCAGAAGCGGAGGCATTCGCATACCTGGCAGCCCGTTCTCGGCCTTTGCATCGATTGAGGCCACATTGAAACCTTTACCACATTCACTGCATATCCTTCTTCCTAAACACTTCTCAATCAATACATCTTCCCTTAGTTTCAGATTCACCACTAAATCAATTTCTGTCACATCGTCAAGTATTTCCTAACCGAAACAAACATTTAAGGTTACAAAATTTTAATAACAATTCATAAAAGTCAACCTGGTTACGGGCCATGTTAATTTAACACTTTGATATCGTAACTTGTATAGCATGACACTTACCGCTTGTCTTATTGTTCGTGGAAAACCATCAAGAATGAACCCTGATTCGCCTCTTGATTCTCCGGCTTCGAGTCTCTTTGACAATAAGTTGAATATGATTTCATCTGAAACCAACTTCCCTTGATTTA
This sequence comes from Bidens hawaiensis, assembly GCF_021521415.1. Classification (NCBI taxonomy): domain Eukaryota; kingdom Viridiplantae; phylum Streptophyta; class Magnoliopsida; order Asterales; family Asteraceae; genus Bidens; species Bidens hawaiensis. Next base: position 147,009 of record NW_027495404.1, on the reverse strand, counting down.
CCACCTCATCAAGCTGAAAAACATAATGAAGAAACTGATTTATAAGCAAACGATTTAATGAGTTTTCCTAACTTTTGACTTGAATATATTTATCTATGTATGCGTTATACAGATGTGAGGGCATCACAACGAATTAAATCATGTCCAAAATGAAGCTGAGACCAATGAGATATCGATGCTTGAAGTTGTGTGGTCGGAACACCAATTTATGCGAATTTGCTGTACCACTACTCATTCATCCGGAATGTCCTGCAGTACATACCGCTTAGCCTGTCTTACCCTAGGAGACAGGCGAGTTCTTCAAAGGGAGACTCAAAATTTATTTTGACGGACCCGTGTTAAACACTAATCGTCAGCCACAACCATCAACAAATAGTTTGCTCCTTGTGCAGTCAAACATAGTTGAAGAAATTGTTGAAATTGTGTCAAAACAACGGATCGAATTATCTCGTTTATGTAACCTTGTAAGTTTTATAAAATGCATTATTTCGATTTTGTAATAGTCTATTTTCCACGAATAACTAGTCTATTTCCCAATCCACCGCTTATGGCCTACTGGTAGGAGGCTTGGGTTCTCCGGTGGAGACCCAAGTTCAATCGCCACTTGTGTCACTTTTTGTGGATTAAGACAATAAAGGATTTGAGCTAGGCCTTATGCAATATTGTCAGTTTGATTCCAGAGCTCACTCAGGTTTTCGTCTCACCGTGTGTTACATCAAAGAATTGCTCTTATGGTGACACAACAACTGTCAAGTGGCAGCTGGCAGTATGGTTTTCTTAGGGAAAGCCAAAGCCAAACTCTAAAGCAAGTGTGGGCCCAGGCTAAGACAACATAGTTTGGACAAAAATGAGGCAACAAGTTTAAAGAGTGCGATTGTCTAAACACAAAAACTCACCTGGTTTCCCGAATACCAAGAGTATTGTTATTATTAAATTTTCAATATTTTCCTATTTATTTTAAATAAATGTGAACCAAACTACGATAAAAAGTCAAAACATGACAACAATATCAATACCTGACGAGACAGAAGTCCAGAGGAAGACAACTCATCACGAACAAGATCACCGGTGGCTATATGAGGGACACCGAGAAGATCAGACAGTCTGCTGGCGTACGTACCCTTACCAACACCAGGGCACCCTAAAAACACCCACTGGAAGCTTCTAGAATCCCCCTTGGGATCACCGGTGGATTGGATTAACGAAACGGTAGAAGTGTTGGTGGAAAGTGATCTAATGAACATGGACGAATATTGGGGTTTGAAGAATTGGCGGGTGAGTGCCGCCATTGATGTGGTGGATTCGAAGAAGACAGAGTTTGCAGAGACAGAGGTGGAAGTCAGTCGTCCGCACGCATAGACCTAACGACGTGTGCTTCTTCCAATTGGTCTTTATATTATAATCAAAAATATTATTATATATTTTCTTTTAATATAGTCAATTAACATGAAAACAAAAAATAACGATTCCACGTTTGTGTCATGGAAAACATCGTTCTCCTCCAATTTTATACGTTTACGAAAATAAAATAGAGTTAGTTACCCGATCATAATCTTATATTATTATTAAAGAAAAATACTCTCAATTGATTGTTACGAATTTCTTTCTATTCATAAAAATGTTAATAGTAAAAACTACAAACTAGTTCAGGTTGATACCAAGACGAGCTTGCTCCATTTGTAAACAAGTCAATCCTAAGCCAAGAGCAGCTCGCTCATTAGCTCGGCTTGGTTTGGCTCAAATTGTGTTACGTTTCCTCCACTATTTTATTGTATATATGCACATGTTTGTGTGTACGTAAATATAAACAAGCAATTTATGATATTTGTTCAATGAATTAATATTTTGTTGATTCGAATGAGTATACATTATTTTGTTGTTAAATGGGTTAAAACACCTTTATCTTTTGTTGATTTCATTAACATATTGCACTTTATAGTTATTAATCAATTGACTGAAATATGATTTTTGGAAAGAAAAAAAACGATAGCGGAGGAAAACCTCCTAGGAATAAGTGGCATGCTCTATTTTACTTGTGAAAGACAATAAGGCTATGTGTTGTGATTTAACTAGCAAGGGCTAGTTAAAGTGTTACGCCAATGTCATGTAGGTAGAGTCGTAGAGAGGTACATCTAGCTCACTTGTTAACTTGGTCTCGTTGTAGGTTAAGTCGTTAACTAGCTAGTTATGATGATTGAGAAAATAAAGAAATATAAACATAATAAGTGGTTCTTTATGGGTACCCCATCTTCCATCGATAAAGAGCTCGTTATCACGCTAACACAACCTCCTTAACATGTCCCCATAATACCGCAGGTCCGCAACATGGTGTAGCCAGCATTAAAGAGATGCCACACCACCATAACCTAGGGCCGTTCGCTTCCACAACGAGCAGTCAAGATCTCATTAGATCTTATTAGATTCATTACATGTGAAACATATTTTTTTAATGTGTTCCACATATGTTTTTAACTTAATAGTTTATATCAATGTAGACAAATTTCCAGGCCCAAAAATGTGGAAATATATATATACAAGTCAACGTGTAATACTCATATTTGCACGTAAAATTCACATATATACTTGCTTCTTTGTCTTTGACGCCGCTCCAGCTCCACCGGCAAGTTTTACACCTCACTCTTTGTATTCACACACTAATCAATGAAGAATTGAAGATATTTGATATTTATGTAAATTGTGTCGGACATTCTTAATTTGATTAAGTTGGTTTAGTTTACTAAATGTAATAATATTAGTATGATAATGTCTTAGTCACCAATAAACATAGAGTTGCATAGACTATAGAGGCTTTGAATATACGATCAATAAAATTTATTGTAACGAGCTTTTAGTTAATCTTCTCTTATGATATTAGAGTGTTTATCGATCACTTGCTTGAAATTAAACATTTTCATAGAATACACTTGTAACATTAAGATATCCAAGATAAGGAAAATAATTTATTATTACATAGGAAACAAAAAAGTATATTAACAAGTAATAAAATGACATGTGTTATTTATTAAAATATCATGAGCACTTGAGGAGGTATATGTTTATGTTTAAAAGTAGAGTGACTAATAATTTATGTGATATACTATATTGACTGATTATAACGTGAGAGGTTAATATATCAATTATATGTTTGCTTATAATTGATGGAAAAAAAAAACTTGTTTCAATAAGTTATTATAACTCATTTTATATGGTGGCGTATTTTCATTATTTGAGTTTGTGTGTATACATTCTATTCTATATGTTATTATTTGTTATGGGTAGTATTGAATAAAACAATTAACCATAGTTGCAATTTTGTATCACTCTCATGAAAAAGGATGTGATTAGATATGACTCTAGCTCAAAGTATCATAATCCTTAAATCTCTTGTAATTACTTCCCACTTTATATTATGTGAAAAAAGTAGTTTATAAAAAAAGTTTGGATAAAACAATTTACGTTGTCATATCTCAAATGTGCTCATGAACTAACAACATTATTGTAAGAGTATGAAAGTTTTTGAATGACTTAAAGAAAATGAAAGCATGAAACTTGTTTGTTGCCACTTTATTCCTTGAAGTGAATGTGATTAAATAATGATAACATACAATGAATGAGGTTGACCATTGATATTTTAATGATATTCATGTCAATAATAAGATTAACCATCGATAATTTAAGCCAAAAAGTTATAATATAAATGGTTTTGGTCATAACTAAATACTTCACATCAAGAGTTTAGTTGTGTGGTATATATTGTAGTTGATTTACCATAGTGCATAGTGCATAAAGATGGAACCTCGAAGGAGTAGGCAATAGATATTACGTATGAATCTATGACTAAATACGTAAAACCATTAGAAAGAGATTTGGTTACATTTGATTAGTTTTCAGTTTAGTAAATCAGCATTTCAATATTATAAGAGAGATATAAAACACTTATAAAAAGATATGAGTTCGTAACGAATTATCACCCATCCACAATTGTTAGTAACTAGTGTTTTACCCGGCGCATTGCGCTGGAGCAGGTCGGTAAAAATCGGGCGGCGGTAAAACCTAGGTATTGAGACGGTAAGTCGAGGCGAATTCGATCGGTTTCGGTTACCTGTGTTGTTGTACCGGAACTAAAGTCAAAAATAAAACAAACATATTATAAAATTAAGGTGGACCAATAGGATGACGTCAATCGATAAAATTTAAGCGTTGGTAACTGTTGTCTGTCCCGGGCGTTGAGACGGTAACTCTACACGAAGTCAGTCGGTTTTTGTCGCATTCATTACGATACCATAACTAAAACAAAAACAAAAACAAAATTAAAAAAAAAGAAAAAATAACAAAAAAAATGGCTTAAACCAATAACGTGCCGCCAAATACACCAATTGGGTCCTTGGGACACCAAACTTCTCAATAATAAGATATTTAAAACATGTATTCGTTTGGTAAAACTCGGAAGTTGGTAAAACCCGAGTGTTGCGGTGGTGAGTCGATGCGAATTCAGTATGTTTCAATTACACTAGTACCGGAATTGGAAAAAAGAATTAACATAGCCCAATAGCATTGTGCCACTTGGCCCAATCAAATTAATTACGACACCAAACTTTATGTTTATACTATATAGCTAATTTAGGTATTAAATATACGGATCTTAGGAACAAACAAACATGATATCTTAGTGATGTATCCAAATGTATAAAAGTTGAAAATATTATTTTAATATTTTCCATGTCTGTATATTAATAACTAGGTTAGGAACCCGTGTATTACACGGGTTGGACAATAAAAACGGTATAATTGATAAATCTTTTTAAATATGTTATATGATTAAACTTACGTATTACATATAATAATGAAAAATGAAAAGTTCATAAATCACTCAAATTAGAAATAAGTTGCAAGTTTTATATATACAAATAAATTGCTACAGATTTACTGAAACATTAACAAACCGTACGTTGTATAGCAACAAAGCATATACAATTTTTTTTATTTGAACTAATTGCTAGTTTCCTTAATCATTGATGAGGCCATCTGAATCCTAATTATTACTTCTACTATTGCATGCAATTCATAACAAAAAAATAGCCAAACTAACCATGATTTAATACCCAATACTTGTCTCATTCATCAGTTCGATTTGTACATTCATAATTAGTCAAATCAATCAAAAGAGAGAGAAAAAAAAAGAAAGATTGGCTAAATTCATTTCAGCTCGATTTCAAAATAATAAGGCTTTTGTATTCATATGTGACACTGATGTAACACAATGTGTACACCTTTTAGAATCAAATTATCCTCTTATTTTGGTAAACTCCATGCAAAAATTCGTTGTATTCGGTACTTATTTGAGTTATTTATGAATTTGCAGGTCCGGGCGCCCGCCCGACGAAGAAACGATGAAAATATGGCGTTTTTCGGACAAAAATCAAGAATATGTCAAAAGTGCATGACCATGCTAAGAAAGCGCATGACCATGCAGAGAGCAGGTGCATGACCATGCTAAGGAAGTGTATGGCCATGCTGAGCAACTGCACCATCATGCACTTTATGGGTATGATGGTGCACCTTTATCGGAACCCGTGCACATCTGATACCATGCCAAAGTGCATGACCATGCTGAGAAACTACACCATCATGCACTTTATGTGCATGATGGTGCACCTTTATTGGAACCCGTGCACATCTGATATCGTGCCAAAAGTGAAACTGCACCATCATGCACTTCCGAGTGCACGAGCCCGTGCACTATCCGATTCCGAGAACAAGACAGATCAACTTTGAAAGTGCACTAGCTAGTGCCGGTAATGCACGACATGCACTTTTTGTGCATGACCATGCACTTTTTTGGAACCTGCAACTCTGAGCCGCCAAAAGTGAAAGTTTGACTTACCCAAAATAGTGCACGACCATGCATTTTTTGTGCATGACCTGCACTTTGACCAGAAGCTTATAAACACTTGTTTTCACTTCATTTTGGTGTGTGGAGTCTTGGGGATTCTCTCCCAACCAAGTGCAGCAATTTTTGGGGATTCTTGGAGGCTTCCACCAACACAAGATTCATCATTCCATCCTTAAATCCTTGCTTGATCTTAGTTTGCATTCATTTTTTCTTGAACATGTTTTGTAAGCTTATTTCTAGTTTGATTGTAGTTGTACTAAGCTTTATGGGCTAATTACTTTTGCTATTTAGACAATGTTGAAACTCTTATTAATGTGATATATTATCTATGCATGATTTTGGTAAAGTGGTTTTCTTTCAAGAATATGGTTGAATTTATAAGTTGATATTGATGGTGTTCATGCTTGTTATGTTACATAACCTTGTTAGTTTTGCAAATGTTTAGGCATTCATGTTGGAAAACTATGTTCTAGATGTTTGTTTGTAAACTTTGAATGTTCATGAATCTTTGTTTACATTGCTAAGTTAGGAATGACTAGTAAAAACTAACTTGGTTTATAATTATTGATGAGTATGAAACCATACACTTAATATTGAAAAATTGATGAGTGTTGTTATGATTCTTGACTTGGTGATGACTTGCTAGTTAAAGTTTCATAAGTTTATATTAATTTCATGAATTTGGCTACTTTAGTGTAATCTTAGGTGGTTAGAATGTTGTTCATGCTAGCTTTCCTTTAATTATGAGACTTTGTTGTTTTGACAAACAAGTTAGTCTATGTTTATCTCTTGATTGAAAACCCATCATGATGATTATTTGCTAGTATTAGGTTGCTTTATTAAAATCTAGTATTTATGTTTAGATTCATGATGTTTTGCCATATCATTGTTATTTTGTCATGTTAGTAGAGTGGATTATTGTCTAGGTAGTGTGTTGGATTGATTTTTTTCTTGTATTTTTACTTTCTTTGTTGTAGGTTCCCAGCCGGATCTACACGGAATATCTCGTTCTACGTAGGTGCGGAATCCCTACGTAAGACGTTACGAGCGTAGAAGACGATATATGTTAACCCGATCGAACACACGTTACAATAAGCAAAGACACGTTGTATATTGCAACCGGAAACACGTGATATCAATCACTGATTACAGGACCTCGTACAATAATGACTCGACCGCTTCCAAACTCAGCCGTAACCTAATCCTTATAAACACGACAACTTCGCCTGGCATGTTCAGGCGAAGTTGTCACTAACTTCGCTTATCTAACAAGTTCGTCTATATCAGCGAACTTGTTAGCTAACTTCGCTTAACACAAAATACAAATCCAAACGACTCGATTACAGACACTATATACTGAACTACTGACATCATGTACCAACAGACTCCCCCTTGGCAGTAGCTTCAATCTTTATATTCAACCACGTGTCTTGTAATCTTCAACAATCTTGTATCTTCATCTTTAAGCATGAACTCCTTCACGTACACAAACTGATACAATTCTTTGATATTTCTTCGCTTCGTCTTTCCAAGCAGGAATATAAAATATCTTCTTCTCATTCAGCACCTGCAGATCAGCTTGCGACAAGTTCACTAGATGCATCGGATCATAGACTCTCAGCAGCTCTTGTTCATCTTCGTCCTCCATTACTGCTTCAGCTGTTTCACAATCTACATACCACCACTTCAGATCCTTCAGCACATCCTTGGGCATTTGTTTCATCGGCACTTCTTTTAAACACCGGATCGGCTTATACTTCATAATCATCCAAGGTTTGCCATCTGCTCTCATCCCTCTATCTTTGTCTTCAATGAGTTTTCCCTTTTGTGGTTTCAACAGCTCGAACTTCTTCTCTTTTATACTTTCCTTCCAAACAATCTTCCCAATGACTCTAGCCATGTTATCATCACTTCTGTTTATTAACCCCAATCTGGCTAAGTCTTTCACTTCACATTCTGGCAATGTATTCAATGATCTCAACAATCTTTTGAAGTACTGAACGCCATCATATCTTTTAATTACAAAGAGCCTCAACTGCTCATCATATATCCAGCATATAATCCCCTTTCTCGATTCAGCATAGCCTCTAATGTTGTAACTCTTCTTAAACATAGTAGGGACCGCCGGTTTCTTCGTTTTTACGAACCATTGAGCATAGCCTTCTTTCCATCTTGGCTGCTCTTCCCATTCTGTCTCATCATTTCCAATCTCTTGACTCATATCTGCCTTATCGACTTCTGGAATCTCATGCTCCACATTCTCCTCTACTATCTCTCCCTCTTCTATATCATTTTCAATAACAATCTCTGCACCAATCTTCTCTATCTCATCCACCGGTAATACATCATCATCACCTACAAATTCATCATCCATCTCCTCAACGTCCACTACCACCACATCATCACCACCAGCTGCACTTGTCGACTCCCCCTGAGTTGTGGAAGTCCCAAGAGCTTGATCAGTTCTTGGCAACTCTCCACCTGCACCTTTCGATGCATTGGGATCATCGTCTCTGTCATTTCGCTTCTTAGTCCTCAGCTCATCGCCCTTACAGCTCGTCTCCCCCTGAGATGCCAAGAACTCCTTCAAAGCATCAATGATTTTGCCATGTTCTATCAGCAGGGACGACTGTATCTGATTCTCTGCAACGAGGCGTTGAATAGCATGGGTCTGGATAAGATTCACCCTTGATTGTTCTGCCACGACCCGTTCAAGTGCTGCTATTCGTTCAGAGTCTGATAAGGTTGCATCGAAATCAAACCTCAGATGTGATATATCTTGAGTGTACTGAGGAGGGATTTCCAATGTAACCGGGACCTCAGAAGTAGGCATAGACGTAACCGCAGGTGGTATCGTCACCGATAACCCTGCAGTGGCCACAACCGTCGTCTCAATAAATCGTGCCACGACCTCTGTTGGAGTAAGAGTTGGAGGTGGCAACGATACAATCTCCGGAGCCGATAGTTGGAATGTAGTGGGTGGGAGGCCAAAGGCAGACTCTCAACGGAACGATTTAAAATTGCTACAAATTACATGTGAGTTTTGTAATTTTGTTTATATTCAATAGATTGGATGATGGAGATTAGTTAGATTCTTCTACATGTGACAACATAGTTTCATTTACGAATTGGTTTGGGTTGACCCAAAATCGTTTTTATTCCAAGTAACTAGAATGTTAAATACGACCACAAAACAGTAATAACCTATTTTTTATAAGATGATTTCGTCGATTTTATGCGATAAAAATACACTTTAAAGTGTTTTCACTTTTCACATGTTTCAGTTTTAGCTAATAGTGTTTGCCATTTTACAGACTGCTATTAGAACATATCCGAAATCGACCCATTAGACATATTTCACTTTTAGCTAACTGTTTATAATTTGCGTTGTTGATAGGCATACCTGGATAACTCATTTAACGTGTTGCATATTAAACATAACCCGAATCAACTTATATATAAGTGAATTGTTATTTCCACTTTCTCCTATAAAACTTGTCACAATTGTCATATCTTGGTTGAGTTTTTGAGCATTGAGTTCCCACAAAAATATTTATAGGAATGATTAAGCAATCTCATGAATCATGATCAACAACGTCTTTGATGCTTATTTATGCGAAACAAACAGATAATATTTCTAATGTGAAACACTAAAGAATTGGGAACGTGTGTAAATGTACACATGCTTCAGGTAGTAGGCATTAATATTTGTATGTCATAATATGTGTCAAGTATAAAAGAAGTCATTCAGACTTTTAGTCAACTTTCGATAGGCAAATCCTTCAAATTTTATAAGCTACAATCCAAAATTTAAATCGAAGTTTACCTTATGGCTGCTTTCCTCTATTTCCTTTATGTCCATACTTTCAAATGTAACATTATTCAAGGTACAAACAAATAGAAGTTAAAAATTACTAAGAAGAAAAAAACATATTTACGACTACTTGTGGCTGAAGAACGGGTCAAAGTCAAGCAATTGCTTGTGGGACGAGTGACACCACTTTAACTTGTAAGTTTTGTTGTAGTCGAATTGTTGTCTTGTGTATAGATGGTTTGTAAACATGTAAACCTTGTGTCATGTTGATTTTCATGTATACACTAATAGATTATTCTTGTCATTCTAAAAAAAGGGGGGAAAAGATATTTACAATGATTACATGATATATGAGAATTAAAGGTATGAAAACTTTTGACTATTAACTTAATAGATCTTATTAGATTAATATTTTAATAATAATAATTTAATATTTATTTACTATTTTCCCTCTTTTTAATAAATAATGGAGTAATGTATATCAATGTCCACATATTCCCAACCCCAAAAATACAAAATAGAAGTTTGTACACAGGGCCAAGTGTAACCATATTTGCCACCAAAACTCTTTAACGGCAAAATTGAAATCGGTTTTTATATATATTTGTTTTCCGGCAACAAACAAGAGGTAGTTCAAACGGAAAATGACGATTACTCTCTCAACTCACTCTATGGTCACTCGTACACACCTATCTCCTGTTACTAATTCTCCACATAATAATAACTATACTACTTCAACAAGTAATATTAATATTAATATTAATAATAGTAAACTCACTCTGTTTCCGTCCGCCAACAAACTCCTCCTTACTTCTCAATCACATGCTCGCCGCTCTGTCTCGGCCGCTGTTTCCAGCTCTGCGGGCAAGTTTTACACTTCTCTTTTTGTATTCATACACTAATGTTTAATGCTTATGTAAATTGGACTGTTAATTATTCAGGGAACTGCTCAAACTTCGGTTGAAACCGGAAGTTTGTTGGAGAGAGTAGAGGTGTTTGATTTGAATGGGAATTCGGTTTTGATTTCCGATTTGTGGAAGGATCGGAAGGCTGTTGTTGCATTTGCTCGTCATTTCGGGTATGCATATATCATATATGTCTTCTTATTGAATTATTGTTCTCTTTGGTTAAGGAAATGTGGTGTCCTGATTAATATGCACGTTGAACTGCAGATGTGTCCTTTGTCGGAAACGAGCTGATATGCTTGCTGCTAAGAAGGTATGCAGCCTGTTTAAAATAAAATCTAACTTTTTCATTCTAGAAATGATAGACTTAAGAGTTGTTGGACTACTTGATGTATCAGGATAGGATGGATGCTGCAGGTGTGGCAACTTGTCTTGATCGGCCCCGGTAGTGTTGATCAGGTTAGTTGTGTGTCTTGATCATCTTGAATTTTTCTTCAAGATTATTTTTAGTATGGTTGCCAGTTTTATTTGGGTTGTATATTATCTTAAGGAACGGGTCAAACAAGAAGATAGCCTCCTAAACTGTTGTGTTCAAATATTAAGATTAGCATTGTAAAATATCTTTGTTTTTTCGTCATAATTAGTGGTTTAGCACATTAATTGTTTAAAGCTTTCAATAAATGGACAAAAAATCCTTGTTAAAACTCAATCCGACCCGTTACACAGCCAACCCAATCCATTCCGGTTTCTCATTTTCTATATTCTAATGGAAAAAGGAATTTAAATATGCTAAGTTCATGAAACATGTTATTCTTGTATTAGTTTCTTTACATTATTTTTATTGATTATGTATATATTCGGCGTGTATTATTGATCTTGTGCAGGCTAGAACTTTCTCTGAGCAATCAAAATTTAAAGGAGGTATATTTTCAAGTTAGATGATATGCTACCCATCTGACTCTACCTTTACTTCAATATATGGATAATTTTAGCTTACCTTATAGCACAACTGACAAGTACTTGTTGCTTGTTGCAGAAGTATATGCAGATCCTAGTTATGCATCATATAAGGCACTAAACTTTGTTTCTGGAGTCACAACTACATTTACACCTGGGGTATGTATGCCATATGTTAAACTTCTTGAATTTTGTTGCCAAATTTTACAGTTTTTAAGTTATCATATGAAAACTACAGGCAGCTTTGAAGATTATAGAAGCATACATGGAAGGCTACCGACAGAATTGGGAGCTTTCCTTTGAGAAAGATACACGTACTAGAGGTGGCTGGTATGTATGCTTATTATCTAAATTGTTTTTGTAACCGATATTCAAGATGTTAATATCATACTGTGAAAACATAAAGTGCTGCAGTTGATGTTTGATTGGTTATGTTGTCAGGCAACAAGGTGGAATCATAGTTGCAGGTCCAGGAATAAGCAACATCTCATACATTCACAGGGTGAGTCTGTGGTCTTGTTGGATTAATAATATTCCCATATTTCTTGTTCTTACAATATTATTTTTGTGTTTTAATGATTAACACTGGACAAGGAAGCAGGTGATGATCCTAATGTAGAAGAGATACTGAAAGCTTGTTGCTCGTGAGGTTGTAAATATATACAATGATCTATGCTACGCTTTGTGTCGATAAATTTCATCATAGATTTTTACAAAATGCATGTGAATTTTATTTATACTCAATAAATTGAATGACATAGAGCAGTGTTACTGTTACAAGTTTACAACATATAAGTACACACTTTTCTTCCAATATTATTATCTACAAAATAAATGCGGGTATGAACGGGTTACTTGTCTTCTATTCTCTCATTCCACTTTTTCTGTAACCAACGGTTCAAGGATCTTCTTGTGACCTTCAACCTATGCAAAACTGTCGGTCTTCTGTTTGGTGATTTTGACAATTTGGCTCCTTTTAGGGTTTCATGTAAATCAGGCTGTGAATTAAAAGGATTCTCCACACTGATTCTTATATCGGCTGGGATTTTAGGTCCTAACGACAGAACCTCCAGCCCGAGATTATCTTTTAAAAGTTTAATTATAGCATCTTTTACATCATATTCATTTTCATCTACAACTGTACCAACCTCCTGGACTCCCAAGATTATGAACATGTCATCTCTCATAAATTGTCCTGAAACAAACACATGTTTAGGCATAACAGTTCATAATAGTAACACGTAAAAATGTATGGATTATTAAAGAAATTAATTTTTACCAGGATGGTAATTCTCTTTTATCATTCTCAAAACGGCTAGGACAACAATACGTGCTTCAACCTGTTGAATACATAGTGTTAGATAATATCTATCCACCAATCGTGATCATAATGCAAGTATATTCAACTTAATTATGAATCACCTTCGTCAGGTCTCGAAGATCAACAGCTATAGATTGGGTACCCTTCTACAAATGTGATGCAACTTTCTCAAGAAGTAAACTGTGGGGCCCACCCAGATCTCTTCTGCTGGTAATTTTAAGCTGGCCTTGTGACCATTGGTTATCTTGTATTATCCCTTCACACCATTCCTCTATCAGTTCCTTGAGATAGTAATCATTCGGTTTGAACCTACACAATTGAAAAAAATATATATGTATACGCATTTCAGTAAAACACACAGCAGTGCAGCACAGCACAGCACAAGGCTTATGTGAAATTTGACACTTACCCTGATTTGCGCATGTCTTGATAGATAGAAAGACATTGTTGAACTTCTATTAGGGATCCGTATCTGGTACGGGCCCTGAGAAGTGTGTTATATGTCACCTGAAATTCAATAAACACTTTAGTATTTTATATAATTAGACCTATAAACATATAAACTTTGATTGTACTTGACAGAAATATAACTTAAAGCATATTGTGAGAAGTCGTTTTCCTCACCATATTTGGTTGTATTTGATATCTCTTCATCTCTGCAAATAATGAAAATGCCAAGTTCAACTCCCTTTGTTTTACACAAACCTGTAGACAAAAGTCATTTGTAATCAGAGTCAGTTAGAACCTGCTAAATTTTTTAACTTTTTCACATACACTAAACACTCAATAAGTAAAAAAAAATTGAACCTTAATAGCTGCTGTATATGCAATAACATCAGGCGGAACACCAGACTCACGCATGGTTTTCAAAACCTGCACTGAAGGGACAAAAGTTGTTAACAGGTTATATGGTGTGGATTTCTGCCTATAAATCTGGTGACAGTTGATAGAGCTTAAATTCAGTTCAAATATTACTTGAAAGCCACTATGTCTCTTACCTGTACAGCATTCTTAACATCTCCAGAGCCACCATAAACACCAATCAGAGTTGACCAGCTTATATGATTAGGGCTAAGTCCAACCGTCTCCATCTCATCCATTAACGCTTTTGCAAGAAAGTGATCGGTGCCACAAGCTTTCATCAACACATTATATGTCGAAACAGTAGGTTTAAAAGGAACATTAATAGCAGTTTGTGAACCACCAAGTGTCAAACTTCTGTTGGTCATCTGAAACGAATTGTTTTTCCAATTCTGAAACAAACGGAAAGCTCTATCATACTGTAAAGCCTTAACACAGGCATGAAGGAGGACGTTGCAGCACTGTGAATTCGGCATGCAACCGGCAGAAAGCATTTCTTCAAATAATACAAACGCTTGATCTACTAAACCAGATTTGGCGCATGCACTGATTAGTGATGACCATGTAACTATATTTGGAGTGACACCGGCTTCAACCATTTTGTCTTTTATTCCCAGTGCCATTTGCCACATTCTTGCATCTGTAAATACCTGAGATTTGAAAGAATATTATTTCATAAATACAAGATACTGACTGTAAACATGTATCTGGTACCTTAATCATTGTGCTGTATGTGAAGACATCTAACTTTAATGAACCTTTTGATTCAAAATACTCGACTTCCTTATAAATTTCTTGGGCCAAATCAAGTCTAGCAGCAAGGGAGCATGATTTCAGAAGGATATTATATGATGCGATGTCTGGAGCAATACCTAGATTCTGAATTAGTCAAAATGTTAACAAAGTCCAGTCAGAGCTGAATCGAGACAAAACAAAAATAGTTGCAAAAGGGTGTGAGGACGAGAATATTACTTGCATATGCTTGTAGATATTCATTGTGTAGGTCAAGTCGAAGGCATTTACATTCATAAGACTGTTGAATACATACAAATTTGGGTTGACTTTTTGAGCACTTAACTCCTGCAGCAAATTCGCAAAAATGATATAATATAAGTGACCTCGTGATCAATCAAAAAAGTCCTTGATGCCTAAATATGCGACACAAAGAAGAATTAACGATAATATTTCTAATGTGAAATACTAACAAATGGGAACATGTATAAATTTAATCATTGACGCCTAATGTACTTAAACCACATGCTTGATGGTAGCAGGCAGTAAAAGTTTATTGAAATCGTTTAGACATTTAGTCAACTGTCAACATACAATCGTCCAAATTTTACATGAACTACAATTCAGAATTTATATTGAATTATGATCATACCTCATAAATGGTTCTAGATTGCAAATGGTCATGACAAAGACCACATACATCTATGATTGTGCGGTAAGCATACATATTTACACATCCCAGTTTCTGTTTGGATGCTTCGAAAACAGTCAGTGCCGAATCCATATCAACCCGCTTTCCAAATTCAAGTATTGCAGTACAGAATACTTCATCAAAGCGGGTACAAATACTTGCATACCTGCATAACAAAGAAGGTTATTAGAAACTATCTGTTAGTTAATCTTGAATAAAAAGAATAAATTGAATAAATCATGGGTCAATAAAGAGTAATTCTAGGAGGAGTGATCCTAGGAGCAAGATTAGGTTCTGTTATTATTTAGTCTTTATGGCTGAATATTTTGTGTCTTATTTTTAGCAAATTTCCTTTCTTAGTTACCCAGCCTACCTAATATAAAAGGGGCAGTCCTGCAGCATTGTAATCAACACAAACACAAACACAAAAATACTTTTGTTTGCTTTCTTTCAAGCAATAAGAATCGGGCTGTCTGTTTTGTTTTCTCTTGTTCTTGATTTGTGGTTTTGATCCAATTGTCTTCAATTGGTATCAGAGCACCAGGTTAAGAGTGTTCAGTTGCTTGAAGGCTCAGTCTTTTTCGACGGACAGAAGAAGAGAGTATCTCAGAAAGCAACAGAAAAGGCATGGCAAATCCAGCAAACCAAGGAGGACCAAGAGAAGCAATCCATGGAGGACCAAGAGAGCATACCTTGTCATTGCAATGCCCGATTTTGACTCCCTCAAACTACACTATCTGGGCTGTCAAAATCAAGGCTATTTTCAATGTACATGGTGTTTGGGAAGCAATCGAACCAAGGGCTGGAGTCGAGGTTGATCCGAAGAAAAACAGCCTTGCGATTGCATACTTGTATCAAGCAATCCCAGAAGAACTAGTTTTGCAGCTTGCTCATCTTGAGCAGGCAAAACAAGTTTGGGATGCTTTGAAGGCAAGATTCATCGGAGCTGAACGAGTTCAACAAGCCCGTTTGGGGCTGTTAGAAACAGAGTTCGAGGCATTGAAGATGAAGGAAAGTGAATCAATAGAAGACTTTGCTGGAAAATTAGGAGAAATCGTATCTAAAACAAACAGCCTTGGAGGGGAGATGGAAGAAAAGAAACTAGTTCGCAAGTTTCTTGGGGCTGTTCCTGATCGGTTTCTACCAATCGTAGCCTCAATCGAACAATTTGCTGATCTGGATACTATGTTATTCCAGGAAGCAATCGGGAGATTGAGAGCCTATGAAGAAAGAATAAAATCAAGTACTAAAGGTGGCGACCAACTCCTATTATCCTATGAAGATTGGCAGAACAGAAACCGCGATCAAAAGGGTTCTGGTCGGGGACGTGGGTCTGCTGGAAGGAGTAATAGAGGCCAAGGGAGAGGCAGAGGTCGATCATCTTCGAATGGTGCGAAAGCTGAAGAACGACAGCATTCAAAGGGGAGGGATAGATCAAACTTGAAATGCTTCCGATGTGATGGGAAGGGCCATTTCTCGTCTGATTGTCCCACAAAACGAAGAGATGAGGCAGCAAATCTTGTACAAGAAGATGGACCAGCACTGTTGATGACAGTTCATTCAGAAAGCAAGAAGGAATTTGTTTTTCTAAATGAAGATAAAGTGATTCCACAGCGGTATGATCAAGAATCAAAGGAAGACCACACATGGTTCCTTGACAATGGTGCAAGCAACCACATGACGGGTAATCGTGCAATCTTTTCCAAACTCAATTTCAACACGGTTGGAAATGTTCGATTTGGAGATGGTTCATACGTGAACATAGAAGGAAAAGGAATGATTATCTTAGCATGCAAGAATGGTGAACAAAAGATTCTTGAAGATGTCTATTACATACCTTATCTAAGAAGTAATATTCTTAGTTTGGGCCAATTTACAGAAATTGGATATTCGGTTCTCATGAAAGATGAGTACTTATGGATGCGAGATGCAGAGGGGAGACTCATCATGAAGGTGCTAAGGTCTTCAAACCGGCTGTACAAGATTGATTTGAAGGTGGCAGATCCGGTTTGTTTGCTGTCAAATTTGAAGGACGAGGTTTGGGTATGGCATGCCCGACTCGGGCATCTCAATTTTGACGCCATAAAGCTGTTAGAAAACAAGAATATGGCAATAGGAGTTCCAAAGATTGAGCACCCAAAACAGGTATGTGATTCTTGTCTTATTGGGAAACAAACTGGAACCCCTTTTCCTAATCAAACAAGTAATCAAGCCAAGAAGCCTCTTGAGCTAATTTATGCAGATGTGTGTGGTCCAATCTCTCCCTCCACAAAAGGTGGAAACCGGTATATGTTTCTAATCGTTGATGATTATAGCCGGTTCATGTGGGCTTATTTGATCAAGACAAAAGATGAAGTCTTTGAATGTTTTAAGAGATTCAAGAATCAAATGGAATTGGAGCTTGAAACAAAAGTTAAGAATTTGAGAACGGATAATGGTGGTGAGTTCGTTTCTCGTGCCTTTGAAGACTTTTGTAATCAAGAGGGGATCACACATCAATTCTCCGCACCATACTCACCACAACAAAATGGTGTGGTGGAGCGTAGAAATAGATCCATTTTGGAGATGACACGGACTATCTTGAAGGCTATGGAACTTCCACAAGATTTATGGGGAGAAGGAATAAGGCACTCTCTCTATATCCTAAATCGAGTTCCTACAAGAGCTTTAAAGGACAAGACACCGTATGAAACTTTAAAGGGCCGAAAACCAAACCTAGATCAACTCAGAATTTTTGGGTGTGTATGTTATGCAAAAATAATGACTACACATCTGAAAAAGCTGGATGATAGAAGCCGAAGACTAGTGCATCTTGGTGTTCAACCAAACACTAAGGCATATCGACTTCTAGATCCAACAACAAATAAGATCTTGGTGAGTAGAGATGTGGTGTTTGAAGAAGATACAAAGTGGGATTGGTCAGAATCATCAAGCAACAGTGCACCAGAAGTTACAGAATTTATTGTGCACACTGATTCTGAAACAGAAGACTTCTCATACTTTGATGCATCTACGGCTGACCTAAACCAGCCATTGGATGATCAGAGTCATGAAGAAAACAATTCTTTTGTTGATTCTTCAACTGGGTCAGATTCCAGCAGCCCCATGATGGCAGTAACAGGTAGAGGACCTATCCTACCAAGGGAACCAACTGATAGTGAAGGCGTGGGAGACCCATCTATGGCTGAAGATGAGGTGTTTGATGACACTCCAATTCGGGGTTATAGATCTATTGGTGAAACTTATGAAAACAGCAACATAAATTTACTCCTAATGGAAAATGAACCCAGAAACTACAATGAAGCTGCAAATAAAAAGGAATGGGAAGTAGCAATGCAGCAAGAATTGAAGTCGATTGAGAAGAATGACACGTGGAAGTTGACTGATCTACCACAAGGTCATAAACCCATCGGTTTGAAATGGGTATTCAAAGTAAAACAAGATGCAAATGGAGCAGTTACAAAACACAAAGCACGCCTGGTCGCAAAGGGGTATGTACAACAGTATGGGGTCGATTTCGAGGAGGTGTTTGCACCGGTTGCAAGAATGGAGACCGTGAGATTGATCCTCGCATTGGCAGCCTACTTTGGGTGGGAAGTACATCATTTGGATGTAAAATCTGCATTCCTCCATGGAGAATTAAAGGAGGAGGTGTATGTAACCCAACCGGAAGGCTTTGTGAAGAAAGGAAAAGAAAACCAAGTCTACAAACTAAGGAAGGCACTCTACGGTTTGAGACAAGCTCCTCGAGCATGGAACACACGCCTAGATAACACCTTAAAGTTGTTGGGTTTCATAAGGTGTAAACATGAGCATGCTGTGTACAAAAGGGTGACAAACAAACAATTGTTAATTGTGGGAGTGTACGTAGACGACATGATTGTCACCGGGGGGAGACAATCAGATATAGCAACTTTCAAGAAGGAAATGGAAGGCCGTTTTGAAATGAGTGATCTAGGATTACTCCAATATTACCTTGGCATCGAGGTAAGCCAAGGAAGTTGTGGCATATCTATAAAACAAGCTGGGTACGCTCGCAAACTACTGAATCTAGCAGGACTTGCAGATTGCAATGCAACAAAGTTTCCTATGGAGCCTGGTTTGAAGCTGTCAAAGAAAGATGTTGGAGCTGAAGTTGATGCAACCGAGTATAGGAAACTGGTGGGGAGTCTTCGGTACTTAACCCACACCAGACCAGACTTGAGCTACTCAGTTGGGTTCGTAAGTCGTTTCATGCAATCGCCACAACAAACACATATGCAAGCTGTCAAACACATTTTAAGATATGTTAAAGGGTCGACTGAACTTGGGATACACTATCCTAAGAATGGCAGCAAGGAAATTCTCGGCTTTAGTGACAGCAGTCACATGACCGATCTAGATGATGGTAAGAGCACAACAGGCCTTGTTTTCTTTTTCAATAATGCACCGGTAGCATGGAACTCTCAGAAACAGAACACTGTAGCTTTATCCTCGTGTGAAGCTGAATTTATGGCAGCCGCTACCGCAACTTGCCAAGCACTTTGGTTGAGAGGCTTACTTGCTGAGATAACAGGCTGGAAGGAAGAAATGGTGACCATGAAAGTTGATAACCAATCCGCCATAGCACTTATGAAGAATCCGGTGTTTTACGGAAGGAGCAAACACATTAACACGCGCTACCATTTCATACGGGAGTGCATTGAGAAAGAGGAGATAAAGGTTGAACACATCAGTGGGAAGTTGCAGAAGGCAGACATTCTTACAAAAGCTTTGCCAAGGCAACAATTTGCTGAAATGAAAGAGCTGTTGGGAATGAAGATTATTCAAGATTAAAGGGGAGATTGTTAGTTAATCTTGAATAAAAAGAATAAATTGAATAAATCATGGGTCAATAAAGAGTAATTCTAGGAGGAGTGATCCTAGGAGCAAGATTAGGTTCTGTTATTATTTAGTCTTTATGGCTGAATATTTTGTGTCTTATTTTTAGCAAATTTCCTTTCTTAGTTACCTAGCCTACCTAATATAAAAGGGGCAGTCCTGCAGCATTGTAATCAACACAAACACAAACACAAAAATACTTTTGTTTGCTTTCTTTCAAGCAATAAGAATCGGGCTGTCTGTTTTGTTTTCTCTTGTTCTTGATTTGTGGTTTTGATCCAATTGTCTTCACTATCTACTTCTGTGAAGACTGATTTACATCCGGTCATTGTAAAGAAAAAGAAAGCATACCTTATGGTTGCTTGTGGATTCCTTTTACTGACACAGTTTCTAATAACCTCTCTTGGTTCCACTGCATCTTCAATAGTTAGACCAAATCCTGAACCAATAATGAAAACCCCTTAACATATTGTGTATAACTAAACAACTATTTATAGGCGTACAATTCAGATTATTACAAAGGAAACCTAACTAAATCATATCTTCAAACTATGACACTGATATAACGATGAGCCCTAACTAATACATATTCTCTAGTAATTGAGTTGAAAGAATAAGCGAAATGAGTTCCCTATAGCTACCAAAACCTACTTTTGTATTAATTAAACTTGGAAGAACTAACTGCCATTGTGTCAACCTGAAGAATTCCTAGAAGTATATAATCTATTAATGTTTTAATTAATTTCAGATGCATCTATTTCAACTAGGGGTGAGCATAAAACCGAATAAACCGAACCGAAACCGGATTAACTGAAAAAACCCGAACTGAAACATTAACCGATGGTTGATTTTTTATTTTTTGAATAACAGGTTTTTTAGTTCGGTTTCGGTTAACCACTTTTCAATAACCAAAAATAACACCAAACTGAACCGATTAACCAATACTTTTATCCGTAACAATAATCTTCTTCTAACGATATTATGTTCCAAATTCCAAAACTTCAAATGATATATATCCAACTTTCTTTGACCATTGTATTCTTGATCTTAGATATTTCATTCCATTAATAACATATATTAATTCGTTTCGAGTGACAGTGACTTTAAATTGCATTTATTCTCTTATACAGTGGCTTTGACAGCAATCTCTTCACTAATTTGTATAATCAAATTGTTTATAATGTTCATGGTTTCTATTTTAGTAAAACTTTTAACAAAGGTCAACAAAAATTTAGTCCTAATTAACCGAACCGAAAACCGCTAATAAGTAATAACCGATTGCTTTTTAATAACCGAAGTCTTCGGTTATGATTTCAGTTATTGTCATTAACCGAACCGAACAGTACACACCCCTAATTTCAACCGCAACAAAAATTAATGTCAGGAAATTTTACCAGCCAATGTTTCCATCAAATCAACAACCTCATCCACACCGCCCGATTTCAAACCCCGTCTACATACCCGACCAACCGCGTCCACAACCGACCGATCCAACACCACCGCATCCACCGCCCGACCGATCCCCAGCTTCCGAAACCCAGTCAAAACCCCAACCAATCTATCAACTCCCTCACTATTCCCAACCACACCCAAAACCCCCTTCAAAACCATCTCATACTCCAACAATGCGGCAAACTCACCCGCATTCACACCGCCACTAGAACTAACAACAGTTTCCACAATCATGAACACGTCATCAAACCTGGCGTCTTCAGCAAGCTTGGAGGCTAATTCGGCGTAGTAGTTGATCTGGGTGTGGGTGTTTTTACGCTGTGGGCCCCATTTGAAGGTGGAGAATAGAGGTGGACGGTGGGTTTTGGTGGGTGGTGGTGGTTTTGGGTGTTTGGGTGGTGGTTTAGTGTGTTTAGGGAGTGGTGGTGGAGTGGATATGGAGGAGGTAGTTATGGTGAGAGTGAGAGTGGTGGTGGTTTTCATATTCCGGTTAACCGGCGGGTTATACGGTTAGTGGATGATGATTTTGAAAGGCTTTCATTTCATATTATTTCATTGGTTGGTTGGGGTTGAGGATTGTATTTGAAAGGTAGGTGTTGGTGGGATAGTGGGATAGTATGATCATATGAATATCTTCATCCTACCCAACGCGTAACATTCGTCATTTTTCGGTTTAACTTGCATTTGTATTTATATCAAAAATCTGATTCGTTTTGATCTTTCGGATTCGTCGTTATTAATAAAATATTGAATTTTATGTTCATTTATGTTTCACAAATGTCGGGTCAAGAAAACATCATTTTCGGTACGTTAAAACACCTATTTATGATGAAAATCGACTTAAAACAAACTTAAAGGACTAATTGTGTCAAATAACTCTTGTTAGTTTGACCATTTATAACCAATGAAATGCAAGTTACCTTTTATGTGTAAACCATACTTTTCCCACTATAAAAACAAGCCTCATGCATCCATTTTGGTTGCTCATTCTTCGCCAAATTCTCTCAATCTAAGATCCAAGTATTCTTTCTTCAAGTTCTTAATAGTTTAACTTCTCAAGGTCAAGCTAATACTAATCTTTATTTCTAACTAATTCTTGTTACTTAAAGCTTGAGGTTGCAACATATATATAATATACACCCCTTGTTTCCTTCGGCTTTCACTTCTCCGGTCACGGTTGGTTGAAGTGTTATGCTACAAGGCAAGGCTACATGAAGGACTATTGCCTTTAAAAAAAACATGAATGACTATTATAGTCCTTGATATATACTTAACTTATGCTTTAAATTTGTTTATGCTCATCAATATTGTTTAGTCATTACTTACTTTTAGTTTCTAAATCATTTTTAATAGTTCAATGGTATTGGGTATGTGGTCACCATTTTCGGTTTCATCCCGAGTCAATAGCCGAAACCAAAACCGAACTTTTGTTTAAATACTTTATTGTTAACATATTGTATGAAATATTTGAGTATTATTATTTTTAAATTTATTTTAATGAATTCTATGGTATTGGATATGTAGCCACCATTTTCGGTTTCATTTCGAGTCAAAATCCGAACCAAAACCGAACACTTGTTTAAATACTTTATATTTAAAATGATTTATTACAAGTATGAATTGTGTATTATAATTTCTAAGTTCATTTTAATAAGTTCTATGGTATTAGGTATGTGGCAACCATACTCGGTTGTATTCCGAGTCAATGAATGAACCAAGACCAAACTAAACCGAGTTCACCGAATCTCATATTTTCTCTAAAACTATTTTATAAACTAATTTTAAATTGTTTTTCTCAAAACACTTAGTATATTGGATCTAACTTGATCTTATAACAAGTTTGGACCGGCAAAACCAAACACTCGCTTAACGGGCGTCGAGGTTCTTCTTAATAGAACTACACACTTGGTTAAGTTTCTTTTGATTTCATTGAGTTATATCATAACATTTTGGAACCTCGGCTTCGAGCTTGACCAATTATCAAGACTCGAACTGACAAATCCGAACACTCGTAAAGTCACGTTTTGGTATCTATTTAACTTTGCAACATTACAATTATACCCAAATATTTACTTAATAAATGTTAAGTAAAAACTAATAAATAGGATACCGAGACCCAACTTCGAGTAAACTTACTTTTCAAAAATCATTACTTTAATTCCTTATGTGATTACATTTTAGCCTTCAAACTTAAATTATTTATGTTACATGTCAAGTTATTTTACTTTAAAGCTTTCAAAACCATCTACTAACTCAAAACCCTTTTTAATCTAGGTCTTGCACGTTGAACATACCCTTTGTGACATTCGTCAATTTCGGGTCTCGTTTGTATTCGTTTTTGTATTCGTTTATCATGTAAACCGACCCATCTTGTAAACCAAAGCTTATGATATAATCAAAATGATGGATTTTATGTTACAATATTGTTTTACACTTGTTGGGTCTTGAAAACATTCTGTTTGCTCCTTAAAACTCCTTAAAATGACTTAAACAAAACTTTTGGGACTATTATTGCCATTTACCAAAAACTTGTTTGACCATTTCGACCATCACATGCATCTTTACCCTATTTGTATGAATCATACTCTTACCATTATAAAAGCAAGGCTCCATACACCATTTTGGTTGTTCATCTTCTCCAAAATCTCTCTCAAATCCAAGTATTCATCTTCAACATTTTGTTATTTTGATTTCTTAAGGTCAACTAACTATAGTCTTTCATTTTAAGTTGTTCATCTAATATTACTGACACTTGAATATGGTGGTACAACAATATATAATACACACCCCTTGTTTCCTTTATTTGTTACTTCACCGACTCCGGTTGGTTAAGTTTCGAATGTCATAAGGCAAGGCTTCATGGAGGACTTCGTGTTCTTGATATATATATATACACACACATAACTTATTATACATGTCACTTATGACTAACTTCAAACCCTTTTAGTTTGTTCATCTTATTTACAAGTTCCATGGTGTGGGTTTGTATAAGACTAACCTCGGTTTAACCGAAACTAGTCCAAACCGGAAACCGAACTTTTGTTTACTAGTTTTGTTAAAATAGTTGTTTAAACATGTTTATTGCTATATTTGAGTTTCAAAAATCATTTTTACAAGTTCTTTGATATTAAGCATATGGAATCCATCTATGAACTCGTTGGGAGATGGAAACCCAACTAAACCGAAACTTTTGCTTAAAAGACTTGTAGTTAACTTTTTATTTGTAAAATTTAAGTTTTCTTCATTTATAAACCAATATACAAGTTCTATGATATTTGGGCATGTAGAAACCATCTATGAACTATTTGTGAGACGGAGACCGAACCAAACCGAACTATACCGACTTTTACTCGCTTAAGACACACAAGTGTGTTTTTAGCTATCAAGACTTATATATTTCTTTAAAAGTAGTTTACAAACTGATTTTAATTATTTTCTTAAGTACTTGGAATTGTTGGATCCAACTTGATCTCATCACATAGTTTGGACCGACAAAACCGAACACTCGCTTAACGTGCGTTGTTAGTTCTAAACAATAGATCTACATACTTGGTTAAGTGTTAGTATAGTTTAATGAGTTATCTCATAACAATTAATATGTTGGAAAGTTGACTTTGGGTTTGACCATTTGTCAAGACCCAACTCGACAACCCGAACACTCGTTAAAAACCCGTTTTAGTATCTTTGTCCTAAAGGAACTTGCATTATAGCATTTTTCCCACCTTATTACTTAACATTGGTTAAGTAAATATTAAGGTTAGATACTTTAACCCGGTTTCGAGCAAACTTACATTTTTAAAGGATTGTTATTATAAATTCTTAAATAGTTACATTTAAAACCTTGAACTTTAATTGTTTACTTTTTGCAACAATTATTTTATTTAAAGATCTTCAAGACAAGCATTCTAAATCCAAGATTTTATTGTCATTTAGGCCTTGCTCGTTAAACTTCATCCATCCGGTTATTCATCTTTTACCGATCAAGTTTTATACTTAAACGTGAGTAACTTCATACCCCGTTTTCTATCTTTTGTTTTGGGGTGACATTTCATACTTATTCAAATCAAATGCTTTATATTTGAGTCTAAAACCACAAACGTTGTTGTATACTTTACTTGAATAATTGCTCGATTTGGTGTTCTATGCTTATATGCCTATGTGTTATCGCTTTCGGTTGGTGAAATCTATAAATCCTAGACTACTTGGCATCCCCTTGTAGCAAGGTGTCGTTAACGTAATGCAATTAACGATATTCTATTAAATCCTAGACTACTTGGCAATCCCTTGTAGCTAGGTGGCGCTAACGTAATTCTATTAGCGATTGTCAATTTATCCAAGTTTATAGCTATTATTTATGGTTTTGTATACTAGTTTTGTGGCTTTTCATACTATATATCTATTGTTCAAACTTATGAATTGCTCACCAACCTTTGTGTTGACAACTTTATTTTATGAAATGTTACAGGTTTGCATCTAGGTTGATTATGGAGTTTGGTGAAGAAAATGACACAAATACCGTTAGGATATTAGCAAATATAAACAATATTTGATTTGCTATATTTTGTTGTATTTGACTTATGAATATTTGGTTATGTGACATTTTTGATGTTGTGAAATGAAATGAGTTTGTTAAATATTGTCGCTTTAAATAGTGTCATGCGCTTATGGGCAATCGTTACACCTCGGCATGTTCCGCCGCCTTTGGTCGGGGTGTGACACCCTTCCCCTGTTTTATCGCAAACTATCATTCAAGTTACTTATTTCACGTGAGTACATTTCATCCTTCGTTTTCACTTTTATACTTTGGGGGTAACATGCATACTTATCCAAACAAGAACGATTTTTAATACTCTATCTTCAAACCACAAACTTTAGGGTGTATGATACTTAGAATACTTGCTCTATTGTGTGTTATATGTTTCACATGCTTTACATGCACGAGTGTTTATTTTATGTTGTTGTGGAACGCAATAAGTATGATCATACGCACCCCTAACTACTTAGCTTTGTGCAAGTAGCGTAGGGCATCATTATCCGAGTATGTCAGTTGTTACCGATTAGAAAGGAACCTCATTTACATATGTTTTATATACCACGATCGATGCTTTTATTTATAGGCTCATATACGTTTGTGGATTTCGCTCATATTATATATACTCAAAACTATGAAATTGCTCACCAACATACGTGTTGACAAATATTAGTTTATGCATTGTTACTTGTTTGATTATTACTTGACTTGGAGTTTGAAGACGTCATTCTATTTGATACCGCTAGGTTATTAGAAGGATGAACAATATTTATTTATTGTATTTGGTGTTTAATTGTATGAACGAGATGTGCTACTTTTGTGATTGAATGAAATTAATGAGTTGATTAAATATTGTCACTTTAATAGTGTTTTGTGTTCATGGGAAATCCGTTGCACCCCGACATATTCCGCCGCCTTTGGTCGATGTGTGACACGTTGGACGTGAAGTTTGTTTATGTTTGTTCGTTTAATAATTAAACTGACATGAATAAAGAACTTTGTTGGGTAAATTTAACGAACAGGGTTGTGTATGTTCAATTGTGTACGTGAACTTTTGTTAATGAGCTCGTTTAGGTTTGTTTGTGACTATTCGTTTAATTTGTCATGGTTAAGTTCATTTACGTGTATATGTTCGTTTATTATTAGAATTTGACTATTGTTATTTTTATTTATATATTTATTTAACTTTCTGACTGATCCGCGAGAGGGAAGATCTGCCCTGCGTCCTGCGGACGTTCTTGTGTTTGGCTGGGCAGGGGGTAAGCATGCGTGTGTTGACCTCACTGGGGTGTCCCCGTTGGTGGGGCTGAGAGACAATGGCTTCGTACCGGGACAAGCGGTTTGAGAGCGGAATCTAGGAAGGTTGCTAAGCATGAGGCAGCGTGTTTGGAGAATCAACACGTGTTCATTCCATTTGCCTTCGACACATTTGGATCCCTAGCTCCCGAGGCGGTTCGCTTCTTGGAGCGGGTGCAGAAGGTGGTCCACAGTGACTCGCAGAGCCCGAGGAACCAAATATTTATATTTAGTAGAATAAGCTTTGCGATTCAAAAGGGGATAGCGGCGCAGCTTTTTGTTCACTTACCCATTATAGATGTAGCTCGGTTTGTGTTATATAAAAATGTTCATGAAAAAACCAACATTTTCATGATTATTACTATTTTTATATAATTACGTTTATGAAACAAGTTAAGCTTTTGGATATTATTTGGTGTATGAAACGATCCAATACAATAATCAATTATCATATTATTTGGTGTATGAAACCATAAACAAAAAAATTACGTTGGCGTTCCTATTTCGGGCTTTTACTCTCGATTCCTATGCTGGTTATTTTTGTTGGTTTAAATCTCTTTGAAGTATTACGTACTACGTAAATTCTTAGATCATAGCAATACCATACTAAACTACCATAAGCCCAATAAAAATACTTGAACCCCAACACAACTATAAACAGTCCAAACAAGCTCGCAACAATAAGCCCATACGAATATACTAAAAACCTGCGCGCTAAACTTAAACTCTAACTATACACATACTCATCTCAATCGAAATAGCCCAACTATAAGCTTACACCCTAAACCAACTATAAATCTATTCGATTCAATTGAAAGACACCAAATATTAAAAATATAATGCATATAATTTATTAATTCATGCAACTTTTGATTTTAATACAAAATCTGCACCTCAAAGTTTATGTTTAAACTGGAACCTAAATACATCATACCAAAAATTATATATTCTAAATAACATTTAAAAAAATCTAAACAAACACGCGCAACACACGGGCTAAAAGCTAGTATATACTATAGAGGCAACCCAAACACATAAGTTGATGTGGCGTGTGATCCCATTCGATCCTACTCATGTTATATGCATGGTTGCTCATGATTAGTTAGAGACTGGTGCTCCATTGTTCATTTGTATAGATTACGTAATTAAATCCGACGTCATATTTTTCATACCTCGCATGTCAAAATCGATCCGTTTGTGGTGATAACCCTACAATTACACAAATTGATTATCTGTATAACTGTATTAGTAACAAAGTATTTAATAACGACCATTGATCTCTATCAATTAAGTTATCACCAATCACTATATACAAGTGATTGTTTAAGTAATTATAAGTGAGACTAATAAATAAAATAAACAACACCATAACACTCAACATGAGATCATGATAATCAACATCATGAAGATTGAAGAGAATTAACACTTATAAACAAAACATAAACATAGCTAAAAGAGAAATAAAGCCAACTGATTGACCGAGTCTACCATATAAAGATAACCTAAAATGTATTTTAAATACACAAATTCTCATATAAAATATTGTACAAAAACAGATTAATATTCTACAATACAATGTATTTTGTTTTTCTGTGAGCATATTAATTATTAGTGCATATATCTATGTGAAATATGAAGAAAAAAAAACGTGTGCCACGTAGGAGGCTGACATCTGAAATTTTTTTTCTTAATGAACAAGGGCATTATAAGAATATTTTTATTTACCTTCCGATATAAATTTCGGAATAAATTCTATTTAAGTCTTCGTTTATTTATGCATATTGGCTACTGTAGAGAACGGTTCAAACTTATTTAATTATCTTAACAAATTTATTTTTAAAACGCAAACTTTAGTTATAATATTTTTTCTATAACAACTTTTATTATCGTAATTAACTTAATCGATACTGATCGAATTTTTGATTCCTACCGCGTCCACTGCATCTCATAAGTTGGTTGTGGCTAGTGAATATCTATGAAGAGAAATATCAAATTCAACATAAATATACAAGTACAGTTTCCTCTACTCTTCCGTTGGTAATTAGTTGGTAACCGACACCATGCCACCAAATCAACAAGATATCTGAAGAGGTATGTACCCGCCTCAACACCGAGCAAGGCGGGTCAACCCACAAGATATGGACAAGAGGCTTGAAATCAAGACATTATGAAGGCACAAAGCCAAAACCTACGCGCATGGCGCATATCACATATGCTCACGCATATCACATATGCTCATGCATCACATGCTCAGGCATCATATGCTCAGGCACCACAGATGCTCAGGCATCACATATGCTCATGCATCACATGCTCAGGCATCACAGATGCTCAGGCACCACAGATGCTCACGCATCACATATGCTCACGCATATCACATATGCGCGTGGCGCATCCGCGCGTGGCGCATATCACATGCTCGTGCATATCACATCTGCGCATGAAACATCTGCGCGTGAGAATAAAGAGAAGACCTCGCGCATCCTCAGGATAGGCGCGTATCACACATGCACATAATCAACCTCGTCCTTATCCAAATCAGGATTAGGGCAACCTTGATTGTGCACGTCAGACAACCTTCCAGAAGGTATCTTTTTAAGGAATAAGAATATGCTGATGTTGACAGCTGCCAATGAAAGGTGGACAACTCAGCAAAACCCATGTGCTACCACGTGATTATAACCAATGAAAAAGCACCAGGTGTCCCAAAGGACACGTGGCGCAAAGCAACTGGAAGAGGCCAACAAAGCCCTAATTGGGTCTGAGCCCAATCATTGGAAACCCTAGCACTATAAATACCACATCAACTCCACAAGGAGAGGACATCCAATATCATCCAATTACAGACAATTACAGAGTATTCAGCTATTAAGCAATACACTCCATTTTCCTTATTCTCATATTATTATCTTCTCATACAAACACTTATTCTCACACTGGAGGGTTACCCCAAAGAGGACCCCTCTGTCCCTTTCTGAGGGGTAAGTTTACGGTGCTGTTCATTTTGTAGGTGGAAGAACCCAGATCCCAGAGAACCATCGGTGAAATAGCATAATCACACCCGAGGAAAGTAGATCGTCTACCAGTGAGTCGATCCACGTTTCTTCATTGGCGCCATCCACTGTTACAACGGCAACAAGATCTCATCAGATCTATAAAAAAAAAAAACAATTTTCACCATGGTTTCTGGCGTTCGTAACGTTGATCAAGCTCTGGAGGATATTGAACGTGAGGATGTTAATGAGGGACAACAGTTTCTGAGGGTGCCGCGTGATTCTACGCGCGCCACCAGTAACCGTCCCTTCATCACAACTCCTCATGGCCAGACTGAAACTCCTCCAGACGATCTCACGTTACAAAATCTTACCGGCGCGAAACAAAAAGGACCAATGGGTCCAGAAGATGAAACCAGTGACCCCAAAGAATGGCTCATAAACGAGCAACGACGTCTAATGGACAAGTACAATGAGCTGGTCAAACAAAAAAAGTCAGCCGACTTAACACAAAGGCTAGCGTTTGACAAGCAAAACGTTCATGGAACAAAAAGGGCGCGCGCGCCGGAAGATGGTCATTCTGTTCACACTGCACACACTGAATTTAGTGATGAAGAAGTGCACAGCATGAGGAAGACGCGAGATACTCATGCAGGAGGCTCACAGCTCCGCGCGCACGTGAACATGGCGCCTGGAGCCAAAGCCGATCTGGATCTGCACATACCGTACAGCCCACCAGTTAAAGGGCAAGTGGACGTAACCACACCGTACAGGCCAGCCATCTTGGTGAAACATTCAAAGTTCACTGAGCGCATCGCGAAGGCCCCCATTCAGCACAAAACCAAGATGCCAAGTGGTTTGGGCAAATATGACGGCACAACAGATCCAGACGATTTCTTACAAGGTTTTTACAACACAGGAAACCTAGAAAGCTGGACGATGCCAACATGGTGTCACATGTTTGCTCGCTGCCTCACGGGCGCGGCGCGTGTCTGGTTCGAGAGCTTGCCGACTGGGCAAATCGATGGGTTCGAGGAACTATTGGAGAAGTTCCAAGCCCACTTCGTACAGCAGCGCAGACACACGCGCGACCCTGATGACATCATGCACTGCGTGCGCAAGAATGATGAAACGATTGAAGACTACATAACTCGTTTCAATCAGGAGTCTCTGGCAATCGGAGGTATTACTGAGCAACTCTTGCGCGTGGCCTTTATACAAGGCGCGCGTAGTGATCAACTCCGTCGAGCTCTCGTAAGTAGAGATGGCATGCCAACCACTTGGGCCAAACTAATGGAAGCATCGCGAGTCTTCACGAGAAATGAAAAACAAATTGCCCAAGATAGGGCAAGAGAAAGAGCGCATCAAGCTGAGACACCGCGCAGCAACGAAAGAAGGGGCAAACAGAACTCTGTATGGTCCAGGTTGCAACCAACCAGTTTTTCTCCCGCAGAAAAGCAGGCGCAACCAAGCTCACCCCAGCCCCAAAAAGACGTTCGTAATCGCGGGGAGGGTGACAAGAGGGAAGGCGGCAGAGATCCTAACAGACCTCTGCCAAGAATATGGACTCCTCTCACTAAAACGCCTTCACAAGTGTTAAGCACTGAGAATGTCCAGTTCAAAAGCCCCAAGCCACTACACTACAAGGGACCATCAGACAGTGGCAAGTACTGTGAGTTTCACAAGTCCACAGGACACAACACTGATGCATGCCACCACTTGAAGGATGCAATTGAAAAAGATGTGAAATCAGGCAAGCTGGCTCACATGGTGAAAAACTCAATACCAGAAAATGAACAATCAGGAGCCTCAGCCAGCAAAAAGTACAAAAGAATCTGTGTGGCCGAGGGAGGAAGGCAAGGGCAAATATCAAGAAAGAGAAGCGCGCAAATCCAAGGAGATTGGCGCGAGCAACAAGTAATCTTCCCAAGAATCAGGGGAGGCCCTTCCATCAGCAGTCCTCTTGTCATCACTACACACATTGCTCATTATGAAGTGTCAAAAGTCCTGGTGGACACTGGCAGCGAATCAGACATCATGTATGAGCAATGTTTCAGGAAACTGGATCCGGCAGACCAAGCAAGGCTTGAAATTGTGAATGCACCGATCTCTGGTGTTTCGAATGAAATCATTCATCCCCTAGGTCAAATACAATTTGAACTAACCATGGGGGATGAAAAACACAAGCGAGCCGAAGTTGTCAATTTCTTGGTCTTGCCCACCACTTCTTGCCACAACATGATCTTGGGTAGGGGAACGATTGCCCAATTCAACGCCATACCGTCGCCAGCGCACGGCGCGTTAGGGTTCCCAACACCAACAGGTGTAACTTTTGTATACAGAGATCATTTGTGTGCAGTGACAAGTACTCCGCGGGAAGGGAGAATGAAACTTCCAATGGCAGACAACGCGCTAGAGGAATGGATTCTCAACCCGAAATTCCCGGAGCAGACAATCACAATTGGCGCTACGATATCAGACGACACGAGGTTGAGAATGAAAAGATTGCTCACAGCATATATTTCGGTCTTCGCGTGGCAACATTCTGATATGACTGGGGTTCCGCTAGACCTGGCGCAACATTCTCTCAACACGTTCAAGTCTGTAGAGCCAATTGCTCAAAAGAAGAGAGTCATGGGGGATGAGAAGGCGAGGGCCATGAATGA
Source organism: Bidens hawaiensis (assembly GCF_021521415.1). NCBI lineage: Eukaryota > Viridiplantae > Streptophyta > Magnoliopsida > Asterales > Asteraceae > Bidens > Bidens hawaiensis. Next base: position 114,037 of record NW_027495404.1, on the reverse strand, counting down.
GCAGGTTGAGGATCTATTGCGCGCAAACATCATCCGCCCGATACGATACCAGACATGGGTAGCCAATCCTGTGATGGTAAAGAAAAGTAACGGGTCGTGGAGGATGTGCATTGACTTCAAGGACCTCAACAAAGCGTGCCCAAAGGATTGTTACCCCCTCCCAAACATCGACGCAAAGGTGGACTCCGTGGCGCCATTCAAGCTCAAATGTTTCCTGGATGCCTACAAGGGCTATCACCAGATTCAAATGGCACCACAAGACGAGGACAAGACCGCATTCAGAACCGACAAGGGTGTTTTTTGTTACACAAAAATGCCCTTTGGTTTGAAGAATGCGGGAGCCATCTACCAAAGACTTATGGATGCTGTTTTCAGCGAGCAGATTGGAAGAAACCTAGAAGTCTATGTGGATGATTTGGTGATCAAAAGCAGGGAGGAAAAACAAATGCTCAAAGACATCGAAGAAACCCTTGGGCGCCTAAAGGAAGTTAACATGAAGCTCAATCCGAGCAAATGCACTTTCGGCGTACAAGAGGGAAAATTTCTAGGTGTAATGGTCACCAAGGATGGTTTCAAGGTGAACCCTGAGAAGGTGGAGGCCATCCTTGACATGCCCTCGCCATCCACCATGAAAGAAGTCCAGAAGCTGAATGGTAGATTGGTTTCAATCAACAGGTTCCTAGTGAACCATGCAAGCAAATCTACCCCATTTGTCAACACATTGAGGAATTGCTTAAAGAAAAGCCAATTCAAATGGACTCCTGAGGCCGAGCAAGCTTTCAGTGAGATAAAAGAATGTTTGATAAATTTGCCCGCGCTCACAGCTCCACTTCCTGGTGAAACTTTGACATTGTACCTATCAGCAGGAGAGCGCGCCATCGGCGCAATATTATTGGTGGATCGCAAGGGAATCCAAACGCCAATATACTATGTGAGTCGGGTGCTGACAGATCCTGAGACGCGCTACTCCATCATGGAAAAGTTAGTTTTGTCACTAACACACGCGTCGCGCAAGCTTCATAGATATTTCAATGGTCATCCCATTGAAGTTCTGACTGGTTACAACATCCAGCAAGTTTTGCGGCGCCCCGCGCTCTCGGGAAGGCTGACAAAGTGGGCGCTGGAATTAGGTGAGCACACGATCGCCTATAAGCCCCGTCCAGCAATAAAGGGACAAGTCTTGGCTGATTTCATTGCAGAAGTCCCCGAAGGAAAAATTGAAGAGGCTAAGCGCGAGGTAGACCCTCCGCGAGCCAATGATGAAGAAAATGTTTGGAGATTATTCACCGACGGAGCGTCAAACAACGAAGGATCCGGCGCAGGCCTCAAGCTGGTGGATCCAGAGAATCATGAATATACTTACGCCATCAGGTTGGACTTCAAGAGCACCAACAATGAAGCTGAGTATGAAGCCTTGCTGGCTGGCCTGCGCATCGCGCACAAATTCGGAGTTAAAAAGCTAGAGGCCCATGTTGATTCATACTTGGTAGCTGCACAGGTCAATGGCCTTTATGATGCCAAGGAGAACACCATGCCTCTGTATCTAGAGCAGGCGAAAAAGCTCATCGAGCAATTTGACTGCTTCAGAATCATTCATATTCCGCGCAGTGAAAACAAATCTGCTGACACGCTGAGCAAGATGGCATCAACCAGCTTCGATCACTTTGGCAAAGATGTCAGGGTAGAAGTAATGAGCAACCCGTCGGTGGGAGCGAAGTCTGTCCTTGTAACTCATACAACCCCTTCATCATGGATAACTCCAGTAATGGAATTCTTGAAGGAGGGAAAGGTACCGGACGATCGCGCACAAGCGAGGAAGATAAGACACAAGTCGCAGAACTATGAACTGCTTGATGGTACATTATATCGACGCTCTTATCTTGGACCGCTCATGAAATGCCTAGATGCTGAGGAAGCAAGCTATGTGATCAGAGAGATACACGAAGGAATCTGTGGAATACATGCTGTCCCGCGCATGGTGGTTGCCAAGGCAATGAGCGCAGGTTACTATTGGCCAGGCATGTACTTGGACGCTTTAAAAGAGATCCAAAAATGCAAAGCATGTCAGAGCTATGCGCCAAACACCATGCGGCCAAATAACAACTTGATTCCGGTGACTTCCGCATGGCCTTTCCACAAATGGGCAATCGATATTGTGGGTCCCCTACCGCAAGCGCAAGGGCGAGTAAAATTTTTGGTAGTGGCAGTAGACTATTTCACAAAATGGGTTGAAGCCAAGCCACTAGCAAAAATCACAGCCGAAGCGATGAAGCAGTTTATCTGGAGCCACATCATATGCCGTTTTGGCTTGCCCATGGAAATTGTGAGTGATAATGGCAAGCAATTCACTGACAAGAAGATATCCAGCTGGCTCAAGGAATTGCGCATCAACCAAATTTTCACTTCAGTGTACCACCCTCAGGGGAATGGCCAAGTGGAACGCGCGAACCAAAGCTTGCTGAATGGGCTGAAGAAAAGGTTAGAGGGAGAATCCCATTCTTGGGTTGACAGCTACCTAATGTCCTGTGGGCGCACAGGACATTAAGCAAAACCAGCAATGGCGAATCCCCGTTCAGCCTAACCTATGGAACGGAGGCAATGATTCCAGCAGAAATTGGATGCCCATCCCATAGAGTGCTCATGATGAGCAAGATTGATAACGAGCGCGAAAGAAGGTTGGATCTCAACTTACTTGAAGGGCGCAGAGAGGCGGCTATCATCAGTGAAGCCAAATACAAGAAAAAACTGGAAAAATATTACAACCAGCGTGTGAAAGAATGCCACTTCAAGAAAAATGATTTTGTCCTTCGAAACAATGAAGCTAGCCGCGCGATACCCCCGGGAAAAATGTCCCCCAATTGGGAGGGACCTTATCAAGTCTCGGAAGAATTGGGAAAAGGCGCATACGCTTTAAAAGATTTGAATGGAAAGAAGATCCCGCGCGCATGGAACGCGGCACAGCTTAGAAAATGTTTCATGTAAAAAATGTCAAGTTTGTAATCAAGGCTTTTTAAGCCATTATGAATAATGATACGCGCTATCTTCTCTTAATGTGGATTCTATTACCTTTTGCATACATGTTTCACACTTCCCTTTATTAATTTTGAGCAATATGACAACATTGTATTGACATCAAAACGAAATAAAAACGAAGTAAAACATACATGCGCGAGCTTCAAGCTCAAACGCGTTAACGAGTCTTAACTCTAAAACGTCAGGGCCTTAGCCCAATTCTATTACCTTTTGCATACATGTTTCACACTTCCCTTTATTAATTTTGAGCAATATGACAACATTGTATTGACATCAAAACGAAATAAAACGAAGTAAAACATACATGCGCGAGCTTCAAGCTCAAACGCGTTAACGAGTCTTAACTCTAAAACGTCAGGGCCTTAGCCCAATAATGTGAGCCTTAGCTCAAATCACTCACAACATCCATCCTACATACTGCGCAGCCTGACCATAAAAATACCTAAACACAACTAAGGCAAAACAAATGCCAAAACATAGTTGTTAAGGTCTCAGGTTGAGGTCGCGCATGCAATTGTAATGGATATCTGAGCAACACATATTGATACGTAAAGGTTAAAAAACTCATAATTCCATATAATAAATGCGCGATAACGTCGCGCAAAAGAGGAATAATGAAAACGCCAAGGCACGTGTCAACATAATCAAGATATGGCAAAATCACTTACAATATGACAAGGATTAAGTATAATAATTTCCTTACAACCTTGTTCTTATTTCAACGTGCAAGCATATCTTATATTCAACAAGCAAACATGCAATATAAAGAGATGAATGGGGAATGCGCAAGATGCGAAGAAGGGAAAAACAAAATTTCATTCCAAAGCATTGAAATTTACAAGTTTACAAGATGATGAGATACAAACTACAAATAAAAATAAAAAACATGAAGGGCTTCTCAAGTCTCCACGTCGACCTCAGCCTCTTCATAGTCCTCATCACCGCCCTCAGCACCTGGCGCAGCCCGCTCCTCGTCATCTCCAAACTGACCATAGTCAAGTTCTTCGTCCTGAATGGATTCTTCTATTACGATAGTGTCAGGAGCGGATCCTTTGGCCACGCCAGAGCCGCTAGCAGGGGCAGCATGCCCCGCGCCATCATCGCCGCCACCAGCCCCCTCGCACTCGTCAAGTAATTTCTTTAGCGCGCCGAGATCGGGCTGGTCAGCAAGCGCGGATATCTGCAAATCATAAGGAAAAATATGAGTACAAAAAGACTTGGAAAATAAGTCAAGGTTATCTCATTAAGGTTAAAATACCTGCGCAAGGATGGGAATGGGAGTATTCAAATACTTCTCCCCCATCGCGGCCATGTCCGCGCAGGCAACGTCGCTCTGATAAGGGTACTCGGATGGGTTCTTCTTCAACATGCCATATTCATAACCATCCGTGAACCCTTCCGCTCGACCCACCAAGCGCGCGGCAGCGTTGCAATCCATCACAAGGGCATGAAACTCGTCTGAGTATTTCATCGCGTTAGAGCAACGAGTCATGCCCTGTGAGATTAGCCATTGGCTATCCTGCGCGAGGGAAGCAACAGACGTCTCGAGGGCAGGAATCTGAGAGTTTAACAACTCAACAGTTTCCTTAGTCTGTTTCAGCTCCTCTTTGTCGGACGCTGCTGCTGCCAAGGCTTCTTCCTTTTCCGCCCGCGCAGCATCAAGTGCTTCCTGGCTAGACGCTGCCGTCGCCAAGGCTTCATCTTTCTCGGCCTGCGCGGCCGCCAGCTCCTTCTTCAGGCGGGCAACCTCACTCTCCAGCGATGATTTGTCAGTTATAGACTGGACAAGAGCTTGGTCACGCGCCTCCGCGTCCAGCTCCAAGTCGCACACTCTAAGCGCGTACTTGGCCGCGTCCGCCTGCAGCTTCTCCCGCACAGCCTGTAGCTCATGCCCGCGCTTAACGAACGCGGTGTTGGCACTTGTTCTGTTCTCACTGAGCTCTGCTTGGAGCTTCTCAGCTCTCTCTCGAGCATCAGAAAGATGCCAAGCAGATACTTTAGCCTCTTGCTTGGCTTCCGCAAGAGCATCACGTACCTTTACGTAATCATAGCGAAGCTCTTGGGAGGCAGCAAAGAAAGCCGACCCAGCAAACAGATGATCTTTGAGCAAGTCATCGCGAGCGCGGGCCTCCTGAAACCTCCTTTCAGCTGGAGGCACAGAATGAGCCCAGAAGTCCTCACACACACCCATGGACTGGAATGAGCTGTCCTCAGTAATGTTCCATCTAGGGCGGTAAATGTGATCGGCTTCCTTCAAACACAAAGTAATGATCTAAGTCATCAAAAGACTAATATGAAAGTCCGCGCAGCGGAGCAAAAACGAACCTGTAACTGCGGGGATGAAGCAGAAAAGTCAGCGCCAGCCCCACCAGAAGGCTGCGCCGGAAAATCTCGTGGCGCTGCAGGGCTGGCGCGGCCGCCGTCGGAGTCTTCAACTTCAAACTCCTCATCCTCCTCTGAAACAGGCCTTTTCTCCTGCGACCTAAAACCAAAATCATGCTCGCGAGGAGGGCTGTGCGCAGGAGGAGGTGAGGGAGGTCTAGACGCCGCCAGGTCGGCGCGTAAAACGGCCTCCTGCTCCTTAGTAATCCCGATGAGGGGAGATTCAGCGCTTGCAGGAGCAGGAGCAGAACCAACGGCGCTGGCACCGGCGCCAGGAGTGCCGCTAGCAGCTTGCACGCCAGCAATGACTCCTGTGAAAAAATCAACAAAAAGAAATGGTTCATGACTTGATCTAAAAGAAAGTCAGAAAATAAAAGCGCAATACGTACCTTGGCGCAACTCCGTTCGCGAGGCAAACATCGCCATGAAGTCCATTCTACCCTTTTTCGAGGGTAAAACAGGGGACTTCGAAGCGATCTCCGGCGCAGCCTCGGCATCTTGTTGCGCTTGAGGTTGATCCACCAAGGTCGCCGGCTCTACAAACATTTGAGTGAGCAAAGATTCATTAGTAATTCTATCAGAATCGCGCTCATAGAACCATAAAAGATAAGCAAAGGATAAGCAAAGTATACCTGTCGAAGGCGCAACGCCGCTTCCCTTTTCCACCGCGCGAAGGGAGGAGGTAGTAGCACCATACCTCGTGTGGACAGGAGGTCTGCCCACTTTTTGAGGCAGGGAAGACAAGGGAAACTTGGAGGGAAACTCCTGGGTTTTCTCAAATCCCCTCGCCTGAGTAGGAGGATCCTGAGCAACAGGGGCAACATCTTTCTTCTGTTTCTTACTGGCCCCTGCGCCAGTTTTCCCCTTAGCTTTACGCTTTAGTTGGGGTGCCTCCTCCTCCTCCTCCTCTTCCGCGAGCTCCAGCTCGTAGTTTTCAAGCGCATCTACAATACGTGCAACAGAAATGTTAGCCAAATTTGGTATTATAAAGGAAAATGCATAAGTCCAAAGGCTTACCAGGCGCATCGCTGTCAAAGATAAATCCCAGATCAACAGGGATGAACATGTCATCAAAGCGATCGGGGAAACCAACCTCCCCAGCGCCCAGCGCGACGGAACCACCCTCCATATGCTCATCATAGGCGGTGTGGACATACTCCTTGACGACTGCACAAAACAAGTCAAATGATATCAGCAAAACGAATTATATTCGCGCAGAAGTAAGGCAATGAGATTAACTTACACAAGCCGTCAACTAGGATAACGGGCTCAGTCGCGCTGTCAGCCCACCTCCTGCTCATACCAACCCCCACCAGCGCCTCCTCGCAAATTTTCTTGGCGGGGGATGGTTCGGCAGTCAACTTTTTCACCCAGGCGCCAGTGGGGTTCTTGAAGACATCCACATCCGCAGGCGCAGAAGAGATCTCGCGCATGGTCATGCGGATGGGGATCACACCAGCCCTGATATAGAAAAATCTCTCGGACCAGTAATGAAGGCTTTTGAATGAAACAGTGCAGCACTTGACCTTCTGACTGCGAGGAATAAATGAGAACCAAGAATCTTGGATCTTGGGCTTATAAAAAAACTGAAAGCGCCGAGGGGTGGGCTCCTCGCGCTGAGATTTGCACATGAACTCAAAATGAGTCATGCGCACAAGTCCAAACGGATGGACTTGGGATATATGAATCCCATAAAACCTAAGCACCGCACCCACAAACCTTGTCATCGGGAGACGAAGGTTGCAGTGGGTGAAAAAATGACAGTAAAGGGATATATAGCCGGCAGGCGGGTCCGCCGCCGTTTGCCCGGCCCCAGGCAACATGCAGCCAAACTCAGGGAGAAAACCCTGAGAGGCGATAAGGCTGTCAAAATCGGACTGCCTAAGTTTGCAGGGGATCTCATCCCACTTCTTCACGGCCTTGGTCCTCCCTACCTCCTCCGATGAGGCCTCAGCAGCCCTCTTCCCCTTGCCGGTCTTCTTCAACGTAGACATCACTAACGATTTAACACGGCGATTGATGGGGGAGATTGTGTTGTCTGAGCTATCAGACATACAACTGTAAAAACGGACAAATGATGATTCTGAAGAACAGAGATCTGGAAGCGGAAGACAAGTAATCGGAATAGAATGAAAGAAAGAAAAGAGCTTTGAATAAAACAGCAAAGAAGATGAAGAATAAAAACTCTAAGGGCTGGCTTTTATAGGCCCAGGAGAGAGAAAAATTGGTGCTGATCGGACTTCACGCGCCCCCACTCGCAGGTGTAAACCAACGCGAGCGCGACACGTGTCCCTGACACTGTGCGAGGGGACACGAAAAGAAACGATACAGCTGCTGCCAGAGTTCACGCGCCACCACTCGCAGGAACAGACCAACGCGAACGCGACACGTGTCCCTGACACTATGTGAGGGGACACGAAAGCCAACTGTAGCACCTCGAGCACACGAAAGGTCTGACACGTCTCCATCACTGACGCATGTCAGCAACAACCAACCACGTACAGGGACGATTCGTTTTCAACCAAAAGGATAGAATTTCGCGCAACGATGAACAATAAGAAGAAAAAGACAAACCCCTACTAAAAGAGCAAACTGTTAAGTCTAATATCTATCTTGCCTCGCTCGCGCGAGACAAGACACACATTAGACTGGGGGGGCTTGAACAGGTATGTACCCGCCTCAACACCGAGCGAGGCGGGTCAACCCACAAGATATGGACAAGAGGCTTGAAATCAAGACATTATGAAGGCACAAAGCCAAAACCTACGCGCATGGCGCATATCACATATGCTCACGCATATCACATATGCTCAGGCATCATATGCTCAGGCACCACAGATGCTCAGGCATCACATATGCTCATGCATCACATGCTCAGGCATCATATGCTCAGGCACCACAGATGCTCAGGCATCACATATGCTCACGCATCACATATGCTCACGCATATCACATATGCGCGTGGCGCATCCGCGCGTGGCGCATATCACATGCTCGTGCATATCACATCTGCGCATGAAACATCTGCGCGTGAGAATAAAGAGAAGACCTCGCGCATCCTCAGGATAGGCGCGTATCACACATGCACATAATCAACCTCGTCCTTATCCAAATCAGGATTAGGGCAACCTTGATTGTGCACGTCAGACAACCTTCCAGAATGTATCTTTTTAAGGAATAAGAATATGCTGATGTTGACAGCTGCCAATGAAAGGTGGACAACTCAGCAAAACCCATGTGCTACCACGTGATTATAACCAATGAAAAAGCACCAGGTGTCCCAAAGGACACGTGGCGCAAAGCAACTGGAAGAGGCCAACAAAGCCCTAATTGGGTCTGAGCCCAATCATTGGAAACCCTAGCACTATAAATACCACATCAACTCCACAAGGAGAGGACATCCAATATCATCCAATTACAGACAATTACAGAGTATTCAGCTATTAAGCAATACACTCCATTTTCCTTACTCTCATATTATTATCTTCTCCTACAAACACTTATTCTCACACCGGAGGGTTACCCCAAAGAGGACCCCTCTGTCCCTTTCTGAGGGGTAAGTTTACGGTGCTGTTCATTTTGTAGGTGGAAGAACCCAGATCCCAGAGAACCATCGGTGAAATAGCATAATCACACCCGAGGAAAGTAGATCGTCTACCAGTGAGTCGATCCACGTTTCTTCAATGTCAAACAAAAAATTCAATAGCACGTGACATCTTGTGCGCTACAAACATCTATAATAATTTGCAAATGCTAGTATAATCAAACATATATAAATAGTTTTGCGACACTTTTTCTGCTAGTTAGTTGGTAACCGGCACCATGCCACCTAACCAACAACATATCAAAAAACAAATGCAATAGGTATGTGACATCTAAAACTACACCATAAACATGCTTTAGTGCAAATACCAGTAAACATATCAAATATCAATGCATATTCTCGTTTTCTTTAATCGATGACCTCACATGTCTCTATATTCTAAAATAACTATATTTTTCTTATATTTTCTAGTGTGTCATTATAATAATCAGAAAGTCTAATACAAATCTTATGGAAAATTATCTTCATGCTCTAGTAAAGTAAGATATTATGTGAAATATGTCACGCTTCTATGCCTCCTCACTATTTTATGTCACCTAAAGCGTCTACCACCATTATATACTATATATAAATAAGAAGTTTGGTGCCGCACTTAGTGGCACCGTATTGATTGATTAATTTTGTTTTGTTTCTTAGTTCGGTTACTATAACAAAGGTAATGAAAACCAATCAAATGTCAATTTTTTTAAACCTGAAAGAAACCTACCGAGTTCGCGCAAACTTGCCCTTATTTAAAGCCCATGACTGACAACGCTCGAGTTTTATCAATGCGCAAGTTTACCAACCGACCCCCCCCCAATGGTCGTTGGTCCACCTCAATTGTATATGTTTTTTCGTTTTTGAGTTCCGATACCGTAACATACGTAATCAAAACATTTTGAATTCGTGTCAAGTTACCGCCTCAATGCTTGGTACTGACAACGCTTGGGTTTTACCACTGCCCGGGTTTTCCAACCAAATAAACATCGTTTTAAATAATTTTTTTTCTTATTTTTTAATGTTTTTATATGTTGTAACGAACGCAACCGATACTGACCAAATTCATGTCGACTCATCGTCATAACGCTTGAGTTTTACCAATGCTCGTGTTTCAATGCTATGGTTTGCCAGTTGCCCCGGCGCAACACGCCGGGTAGAAAAAACTAGTTTTATATATTTGCAAAATGCAAATCCGTTGCCATTTTCAAATTATCCGTTTGACTTTTCAACTTTACGTTTAGCAGTTCCTTTCTTTCTATTCGTCAATTTCGCCTCACATCTAACAATACTATTAAAGTAATACATATTGTCCACATGTCATTCAACTAGCCTCTCCACATCAATGTCACATCATTGCCAAGTCATCCATTTCCTTTCCTATCTTGTATACTATATTACTATTAAATCAAAAATGATGTTAATGATGGGAATCGAACCCTGGAACAAAATCGAGATGGAAACTTAACAAATGCAACAATGGCCAACCAACCAATGACTACTGATGTTCAATTAGTTGAAAACAAACCCTATACATTGAAAGAACCATTGTAAATGAAAGGTTTTTGTAATTATGGCAATGACTGAATTTCTCAACTTTATACAAATAACAATTGTTGTTTTATATTTATTTGAAGTTTTATATTTTTCTTTTCTCTCATATATTCCGGCTAATCTAGATTTGTATTAATCCTTTTCAGGTAAAATTATATTTTATAATAAACATCCGATTGTTGATACATGTATTTCCGACAACATTATATTTTCTTCCGGTTATTTTTTCCTCTAACCTTTTTATCTTTATTTTCATTGTTAACAGATTTTATTAAAATCAGTTTAGGTTGTAAATCAAAAACAACGATGAAGCTAATATGTAGACGTATTTATGTTTTTCCGGTAAGTTTTTTCGGTTATTTGTTATACCTATAACAATGGTTGTTTTATATTTATTTGAAGTTTTAAATTTTTCTTTCCTGTTTTTTTGTTTTACATGTTGTTCTTCTAGGTTCTAAATAAAAATCACCTTCATCCATGGACAATATCATTATTTCGTGTTTCCGGTAAAACACATTTTAATTATCCGGTTATAACTTATAATTATAATCTTCTATAATATCAATGCTATATCGAAACTTTATTATTTCAGATTATTTACCCGATTGATTTACGGAATATTTCAGTTTACCTTTTAAATCAAAATCTAAGATACCATGGTTATTATCATTATATTGTTTTTTTCCGGTAAGACCTTCAATTTTTCCGGTTATAAATTAAATATAAAATTTTCCATAATATCAACATTAAAATTCTACTTTATAATTTCAGGTTAATGTCCCGACTGATACAAACTAATTTTCATGGATTGAGCATTATCTTGTAAAATTTATTTTTTATATTGATGTATATTTATTTTTTGAATATTCAATTATATTCATTATTTGTAGATAAAATAATATATTGATGTATATCGGAGATACCTTGATGTATATTTTTTTTTCCGGTGTGCCTTAATATACATAAATTACACATTTAAGTATCCAATTAATACAATTTATTGAGTTTGACTATACTTATTTGTTTAAATAACTAATAAGGATAGTCAAACTCAATTAATTGTATTAATGGTTTTAATACAATTTAATTAACATATTTAAACTCCTTTTAAATTCGGAATTTAATCAATCTTTCAACAAAGTTTTAAAGGTTTTAATACTCTCCATAATTTTAACTCATTTCAAAATCTTTTCATATTTTTTGAAGTTTTCAAATTAACCGATTTGATTTTCATTTTTGTAATTACTTCTAAATTAATTAGTCATATTAGTAAAATTAAAACATATTTGATTTTAATTTTTGTGATTTGGCATTAACTATAATAAGTTATCATTTTAATATTCAAAAAACTGATTGTCAAACTAAAAATACTTGTCATAATTGTAATGTAATCTTACTTAAATTTAAGTGAATGTTAATTATTAATTAATACTAAAATAATAACCGCATTATTTTAGAACACAATATTTAAATTGACATAATTTCTATTTATCAATACTTAATATATCATAAATTAAATAACCGTTCTATCGTCATTTATAAATATAGAAACATGATCAAATACATTTTATTCTTAACATGAAAACAGTGAGAACCAATTTGTTATTATTATTAGGTTTATTTTTATAGGTGTTTGTTGTTATTTTTTGTTCGTATTTGCTAGTTTTCGATTATGAGACGTTATAAGTATTTGCTGATTTATATTTTGCTGTTATTATTATTTTTTTCTTTTGCTGTTATAAGTATTTGTTGGTATTTGCTGTTATTATTTTGTTCTTGATTTTGATTATTTTGTTGTATTTTTTAGGTTTTTTTTCTTTGTTATTATAAATAATTGTTTATGTATATTGATATTTTAGTTGGTATTGTTTCTTACGTTCTCATTTTTTTATAAATTATTATTATTTCCTACGTTCTCATGTTAAGAGTAAAATGCACATGAACCTTCCCCTATAAATATATTCGGCACATATGATTTATTAAATATTATTAAACATAACAACTTTTCATAATTTATTAACATTATTATTCCCATGAATCAAGATATTTTAAATTATTTATATCTTTATATAGATGACCAAATTTAAACTTAAAACTACAAAATTTAAACTCCTTTTTAATTAACATATTTAAACTCCTTTTAAATTCGGAAATTGACCAATCTTTCAACAAATTTTAAAGGTTTTAATACTCTTCATAATTTTAAACTCATTTCAAAATCTTTCCGTAATTTTTTGAATTTTCAAATTAACCGATTTGATTTTCAATTTTGTAATTATTTCTAAATTAATTAGTCATATTAGTAAAATTAAAACCGATTTGATTTTAATTTTTGTGATTTGGCATTAACTAGAATAAGTTATCATTTTAATATTCAAAAAACTGATTGTCAAACTAAAAATACTTATCATAATTGTAATGTAATCTTACTTTAATTTACGTTAATATTAGTTATTAATTAATACTAAAATAATAACCGTGTTATTTTAGAACACAATATTCAAATTGACATAATTTCTAATAACCAATACTTAATATATCATAAATTAAATAACCGTTTTATCATCATTTTTAAATATTGTTTGGCACATATGATTTAATGAATATTATTAAACATTACAACTTTTCATAATTTATTAATATTATTATTCTCATGAATCAAGATATTTCATATTATTTCTATCTTTACATGGAAGACCAAATTTAAACTTAAATTTCGGTCACTTATATGTTTACCATTCGATATCGTATTCTTGATTGATATTCCATCATAACTATATCCAAATTTCAATATTTTCGCTATAACCATGTAATTTTTTTAGCGAATTATTAATATACATTTCACTTTGTTTTCAGAAATTAAATTAATCACATATTAATTTCTTATTGTTATTATTTATAGTAGATTCAATTGATTATGAGATTCCACACCCGAAACATAATTTTCTTTTTATATTCACTGTTTTAAATTTGGTTATGTATGTTTAATTTTTTTTTTAATTTGTGTTCACAAAATATTAATGTCACTAAATTTCTCAATAATGTATAATAAACACGTATTATATTTTTATCCATTTTAACTAAAAAGTTTTTTAAACATAATATAAATCTTCTAATTATAATTTATGTGACCGTTCAAAAAAAAAATATAATTTATGTGGGGCGGTGACGAGGATATTAGAAAAGTTCATTGGGTGGCGTGGGACAAGGTTACAACTTCTAAGAAACATGGGGGGTTGGGTATTTGCCGTTTGGGAGAGAGCAACGATGCGTTTTTATTAAAGTGGCTTTGGCGTTATAGAGTGGAAGAAGATTCTTTGTGGAGATGGGTCATTGATGCTATTCATGGGTCTACGCAACAGTGGGAGACGTATCCTTGTAAAGCTTGTATTCCGGGTACGAGGTCTAGATTGGTTAAGAGTTGCGCAAAAATTAAAGTGGGTGACTCTAGTGGGAGTGATATGATTCGGGGTTTGGTAGTGTCACACCCCCTTCTAAGGCCTAGGAGCATGACCCATAAGTTGGTATCGTAATTGTAAATAAATCAGAGTTGCGTTAGTTTGCGGAAGACTTATAAACTTTAAGGATCAAAAAGTGTAATATTTATATATATTCAAAAGACGGGATTATAACACCCGCTTAAGTTACAAAATATTTATGTGTTTAATAATTACAAACCACCATGTTTATATAGTAAGTTACAAAAGAAATCCGAGCCATCAGATATATCAATAGCACTTCGATACTCCAAGTGCTAATCTTGTTCACCTGCAAAATGTAATAAAATACGTCAGCAACGAATGCTGGTGAACACGCTGGCGCAAAATAACTTCTTTTACTTTATTACCCCTCGAGACTACGCCTGCCTCGGGCCAACGTGGCTTAGGAATAACAAAGTCAAATAACACATTATAAACTAGAGCCTCTACGCTAGGTCACCTCAGCAAACACCGTAGCGTTTGACTTAGTTAAGTACTCGTAAATATACACATAAGGTCGTACTCCCTGCAGGAGAGCGTCCTACGACCAAGGGTGGTGCGATCATGCCCATACATCGCATAGTACCACCTATGTAAGGATCCAGACATACGTATACCACAGCCTGAGGGCTAGGTTTATACCCATAGTTATAACGGTTTTAGGAACACATAGTTCCTTGTAAATAACTTCATATAACAAGTTTGAATTACTTGAAAACAAGTTTAAAAGTTTGGGGGCGTATTCACCTTGTCTCTTTAGGATCGGCTTCACTCACAGTCCAAGGGTCTTTCCCTTTCTTTATCTCACACCTATAGTACGAGTATAAATATTTGTTAGTCGGATACACGATCCGGCTTAAGACCTTTAGTCTTATATCTCAATCCTCGATTGAACCTTTAGTTCAATTCTTATTTACTTGAAAACCTCTTGTTTAAAAGTAAATTATAAACCTTTAGTTTATATAAGAACCCGACGTTTCTTCTTCTCCAAGAAACGTAATCTTTTCTTTTATTATTTAAGAATACTCTTTATTCATTAAATAATATTTTCATAACAAAGAATATATATACATATATACTTACACACATATATATGTAAATCATACTATTCAATAATCAAACTTTCATTCGTTTATTTGTTATGTTTTCTTTTCTTTTCTTTTATCGAGGTATCGATATATCCTCGACTTAAGGCCAAAGCCTTGAATATAATCTTAAATTATATTGAATTTGTTATTACGCTTAACCTTAGTGGCGTATAGAAATACCAGGGACTCGAGCAGCACTCCGAAGCCGCTTTATTTCTCGATCGTCAAACGTCAAGCTTCAACACTCGTCGTCACGATTATTGAGACTCATTGCCATTTCAAAAAAAACACCTTCTTGGTATGTGGGTGGAGGGTAGTACAAACTTTAAGGAAACGTCGGTTACACAAACGAAAGATTCGAGGTACGCTTATTGAGGAAACGAGGCACAAATTTCTAGGTATTCTAGTGAGAGAGTAGAGAGATGTGAGAGCAATGTTGGTGTGCAGAAATGAGCTGCCCTTAGCCGTTATTTATAGAGCTCAAATTGGTTCCCATCGCGGTACGTGATGGGTCCCTGGTCTGACCTATCGCGTACCGCGATATAGGTCAACTGAGTCAGAGCATAGGTCTGCCACGTGTCGACACGTGGCAGACACTGCTCCACGTGGCGGCAGTGTTGCCACGTGGTGACACGTGGCAGCACATGGTGCCATGTGTCACAACTTGTCAGACTCCCCATCACGGTACGCGATGGGTGTCTTTCTGACTCATCGCGTAGCGCGATGGGTCAGGAAAACCAAATTTTCATTTTCAACCCTCAAGTTTGGATTTTGGAAATTTTAGTCCCTAGACTTTGAAATGTTGATACTTTGAACTCGAAATTTTCACTTTATTACAGGTAGGCAATGGTTTGTCTATTAGATTTTGGTTAGACCCTTGGGTGGTTAATGTTCCTCTAAAGCATCTTTTTCCAAGTCTGTATCGTCTTGAAGTAAATAAGTGGTGTCATGTTGCTGAAAAAATTGGAGATCATGGTCCGGGTGTATGGAACTGGAGGACGTATCCATCTTCGGCCCAGGAATTTAACGAACTCACTGATTTCCACTCTTTATTAGTAGGCCAGCACAACGTTAATACTAGGGATAAATGGCCTTGGTTTGATACCGGCCCAGTTGACTTTTCAGTCCATGAGGCTAAAATATGGATTAGCAAGAATCGAGTGGGGGAGCAGAGGGATAACATTGAATTTAATTGGTGTAAGTGGGTGCCTTTGAAGTGTAATGTTTTTATGTGGAGGCTTCTCTTAGATAGAATCCCTACTAAAGAGGCGTTGCGAAGAAGGAATATTATCCTCGGCGAGAGTAATTGTGATTTTTGCAGTGAACAAGTTGAGACAGTGGAGCACGTGTTTACCGTTTGTTGTCTGGCGACTGGTGTGTGGCAGGGCATTGCAAATTGGCTTCGGTTACCTCTGAGTTTTCTCTTTTCTGTTAAAGACTTGCTCGAAGTGGTTAAGTGCTCGGGTTGGTCGAAAAGTAGGAAAGAGATTTTATACGGGATTGGTGTGGTGACTTGTTGGCGGATATGGAAAGCTACGAACAAGAGGATTTTTACTCACAAGAATAGGAATGTCGTCGAGTTAGTGGCGGATGTCAAATCTTTGAGTTATCTTTGGTTTTGTAGTAGGGGTAAATCGGGGGGAGTGGATTGGAAGGGTTGGAAATCTTTTTCTTTTGATGTTTTTTAACGTTTGACTTAGGGGGATTCCCGCCTTGGGAGTTCCCCGGTTGTTGTGTTTTTAATGAAGTTTGCCTTTCAAAAAAAAACATCCAAACAATTTGATAGTCTAAGTATTCATAATGTTTTCAAAGAATATTAATAATATTTGATAATTTATTTCCTATACGTTTATATTTTGTTTGCATTGATTTTGTATCATATTTTTTCACATTTAACTATTTTTAAAGTCAACATAAATTTTTTTAATATTTCCAAAGTTATTTGAAAATTTATTTATTGTAAAACGTTTTTAAGTTTACCAAGTTTAACAAAATATTAATGTCAGTGATTTAAAAGTTTGTTGCAAGATTGGTCAAAAATAAAAAAAAAAATTCATAATTTTTTAAAGTTGACTAATTCCAATTTTTTTATATTTTACAACTATTTTGAAAATATTTCAATACATGTTGTTTTAAAAGAGTATTAAATTTGTTAGGTATAAAATATTTCAAAATGATTTAAGTTAGAAAGATGTTTTATGTTATCATTTTACTTTGTTTGTTGTTATTTTGTTTTAATAAAAACAAAAATTTAATAAAAACAACTTTATTAATGTTCAAATGTTACTAATTATTAAATATGTTATTATGGTATATTTAATTTGGATGATATTGTTTTATTATATTTTCAGGTGGTGAAGCAAAATGAGTTTCTTTTGGTAGAATGTTTGAAGAAGTTGATGGTGGTCTAATATGAAAGAACATGGTTGTGTCTTTTGTTGATGTTATTTGGTTGTTCGATATACATTAACTTATTGTAACTTTTAAGATATAGACAATGTAAATGGTTAACGTTTTAGTCTGAAAGTTTGAAGAAGTATTGTGTTGCTTGAATTTGTTGTTTAAATTTATTATGTTTGTTGACATGTTTTTCCACCCGTGTGTAACACGGGCTATCCCTTATGAACATTTAACGGGGGGTTTTTTTTACCCTAATCAAAACAAGGTTGTGATCATGTTTGAGAATGGACAGTATAAAAATTTTAAGCCTAAACAACTATTGTCATGTGATGATTTGATCATGCTGAGAGAGCTTGACATGTTGAAGTTATCTAATGCAAGAAAAGAAGTTGCACATCTCGATTTGAAAGCGGAAGTGAGTTTGGAGGTCAAATGGTTAGAACAATGTTGTAACTATGAAAGTGATTATGAAGATTTACCACCCGCGTGTCACGCAGGTCTATTTTCTACCCGGGTTTGTTTGGTTTATATTTTATATAATCTGCTATTGTGTTGTAACAATTTTCATGTGTGTTAGGAAAAAAGATTTTCTTTTAGTTGAAGTTTTCAATATATTGATGATGGTTTAATAGCAAATAACATTATTAGTTATTTTGTTAATGTGTTTTGGTTGTTATGTTCAAATTAACTTCATGTAATTTAGAAGTTTTAATATTAAGATAATGTAAATCTATAACTTTTTGGTTGGTATGGTGATTCGTTTAGTGACAATGTAAATCTATCAAGTTTTAATAGTTAAAAAAATATTATGTTTGTTTAAAATGATGTTTAAGTTAATTATGCTTAGTGACATGTTATTTCACCCGCGTGTTACGCGGGTATATACCCTAGTAATGAATCAAGCATTCATAGGAAACCATAATTGTAATTTATAAATTTTCACCATTATTAAGAAACAACAAATTTTTTTAAAATCTTTTTTTTTTTGGTAAAAGATACCTATCACAATTTTTTTTATTTTCTACATAAATCTTGCAATAACTCGAATGGCTCATTACTATGTAAACTAATAAAAGATAATATTTTAGAAAATTCAAACAACGTTTTCCGTCGATAAATTTTAATCGTCTATTAACAGTAAGTTTGGCAATGTTGACGTGCTTTTTTATCCGTGTATCAATATAAATTTTATTCAAAACATATATGGTAAAATATAATATATAATCTATATTTTCAATAACAAAGGAGCTTTTTCAGAATACCATTGTGACGTTCTTATTTCTACATATGTTTTGATATATATATTATTCAAAACCGAGTTACCACAAAGCACAAGAAATAAATATCGATTTCATATAAAAATAAACAGTATAACATTATAATTTTATTAGTTTTGACCACTTTAACATTTAAAAAAAAAAATATAATTATATATTTTATTAGCTTCATTAGTTTAGTTCGTGACATCATAATCATTTTGAAAAGGAAGTAAACTTATGAAACTTTAACGATACAAATAATAATAAAAGAAAATGACAAAATGATAAATGATACTAATTGATAAGAGACATAAACTTATTTTTATCCAAAAGATTCACATATTAAGTGCATCTATAAAAAAGAAAAAGAAAGTCGCTCACGTGAATGTTAATTTAATGTTTCGTTTGTCTAAAAATAATTGGAAGATATAATTTATATGTCAAAAAGTCGGTGGTGAAACGATAAAGAAAAGAGTTTCTTTACCATATAACCTAGGCTCAATTCATATTGCCATTATTTAGTTTTGGCCACACTAAATAATGCTGAAAGACTAGACGGGTATGTGATGTTTACTATTTGAATTGAAAGACGAGCGTTCCCAAACAATAGCCTTAGGTGAGGGTTTTATTCAAGTTAGAATTCGAGTGCATCTCGAGAAAAATATTATTACGTCAGATTTTCAAATAAACTGTTTAGATATTATAATTTTCTTTGCGTGCATCCATTTACATGCGGCTGCTAAGCTGTCGTAACTTCCCATGTTTCGTGGATACTATATAGCCACGTGTCCTAATCCCATTAAAGAGTACCATGTGTGTCTCCTAATCAACGATCATCCACCACAAGACTACAAAAGCCGTCAGATCCAGACGATCCAACGACTGTACAAACTTTGGACTTTGCCACGTGGTCCCAGCCCTATAAACTCGTGGTAGGGCAGACTCACACGTTGCAAGTAGTGGGCCCCACTGAGAACATTTAAAAATTTAAATATGGGAAAAAAAATAATGCTGGTCAAACATCCCCTCATGGTTTATAGTAGATACAAAATACTCCCCTCATCTTTTTATCGTTTTGCATTTAAAGTTTTAAAGTGACTGGTGATATAAGATGTATTTATGCTAACATAAATGATAAAACCTCAATCAAAGATATATTTATGGTTTTAGAGAAAATAAAATATGGTTTATGCTAAACACAATAGTGTTTCTTTAAAGTCTTTTAATATGTATATGAACGGAAAAATAATATAGGATAATATGAACATGACATGTTTAACCTGAATTTTTTTTATAATTTTTTTTTATTGTCTTTTTGAATATTACTACTCTTAATTGTAAATTTACATTCATAAACATATAACACATTTGCTTTTAAACAATAATCCAACGCTCATTTTTTTTTTAATTTTTAAGCTTTGGCATTAAACAATCAACTAATTCAAATTATGCTTTTAACAAACTATAAAGTTAAACAAATCAACTATGGAACCCATACTTAAATCTGGCAAATTTTGCTAAACCGAAAAATGACCTAAGTTCATTTCTGTTGAACCCAAAGCCACATATGAAAAATTCACATCCTAATTAGATTAAGGAAAGCTTAATTATACAAAACTAAAACCTACTTTTTGAAAGATAAAAAAGAAGCAGCTAATAGGTTAACATTTTACACTTGATAAAAACTAGTGAATCATAAAATGAAGTGTTAGTCATGGTGGTTTGAGGTGCTAGACCGGTGTAGTATGTATGCTCTTTCAATTATTTATAGTAAAGATTTTAAAAAACAATAAATATCAAATAACTTAATGTGTTAATAACTTATTAATATTGATGACTCGCCAACTTTACATACCAATTTTTAATACCTATTTTGTTGAAAAATTACAAATAAAGGAGGGAACAAACACGAGCCGTCTCCACTTATGATTGAATTTTGTCAGCTAATTAAACGTATAATCTGTTGTGACAATTAGAAAATAAAGAAAAAAACATGAAATATCGGGGTTTATGGGGTGCATGACATGCTTTTTATCTGACTATAATATAATAAAACACGATTCATTAGCCAAAGTAAATACACAACTGTTTCGACATGAATTTTATAACGATATACATAACTATCCTTTCAAATGTAAAAGAGGTGTGTGTTCTAAGTTTTGTCAGTCATATGAAAGTATAAGGCCCTGAAAACAAAAACTGAAACATGTTTTTCAACTGTTCAACAAGTGGGGATTAGTTGAAGGTCAGCCACACAACACACAGACCAACGAAACTCATAAACTCCACACACCCACCACTATTTTTCTCTCTGTATGCATTCACAATGAACAGTAGCAACAAAAACTCTACGCATTCATCATCAATGGCGGATAGCTCTGGGAAGAAGGTACGGAAGCCTTACACTATTACAAAGTCCAGAGAAAGCTGGACTGAAGAAGAACACGACAAGTTCCTTGAAGCACTTCAATTGTTAGTAATTTATTATTTGCTTTTATACATACTTATATATGTCAGTCAACACTTAGCTAATAACTTAATATTAATATTAAATCGTGCCTCTTTATTTCTTGCAGGTTTGATCGTGACTGGAAGAAAATCGAAGACTTTGTTGGTTCAAAGACAGTAATTCAGGTACACATATATATATTTCTTGTACTTCAACATATTCTTGTACTTCAGGTACATCAAACTGCCGAATCAGCATGCCACATCAGATTTTAAACTAACCTACAAAAAACCTTTAATTCTGCTCCAGTGGTTATTACCTAGTTTGTATTTCAAACTTTCAACTCATCACCTACTTTTCCCTTTATTTAATCTAAATCAATTTATATCTTTTATAATTAATAATTTTATATTTCATATATACTAAATCACTAAATAAAAAAACAATTACTAGAAAAAACAACACTTTAAAATTAAACTTAAAACATTGTATGGCGCATTGCATGAACATATTATCATTTGTATAAGGAGTCAAAATAGGAATTATGGGTGGAGGTGGAGAAGGTGATTGGGTTTTTTCTTCGTTACTCGAGTCGTATGTGTCTAAAAGACCACGCATAGGAGAAGAATGCATTGTTTCTTCGTCGCTTGAGCTCTTTGTTTGTATAAAGGAATGTTAAATTGGTAAAGAGAAAATGAAGCTAGATGTTGGTCCCAAAACGACCACTCGAACGTTTTTTATCTTGACACGTTTTTCGAGACGGGTGCGGTAAATCAAACTACCGAACATAAATATATAAAGATAATAATTATAACGGGTTTCATCATTTGATATCGCAAGTCACTAAGATTGGCCTTAAACTAGAGATTATTTGTTTCTGTGATATATGTGTATGAAGGTATGTATAGATATACATATGAAAAAAAGGGTTTTATTTATATGGTTTTATCCATTACTAATTTATAAGCTTTAAGTTAAAAAAAAACTAAAAAAGGTTCCATTAATTACTGCATTGAATTATTGCATGCATATAAACATGCATGATTGTTGTAGTGGTTGGGCCCATATTCAAATAGATGAATCAGTTTGTGAATTCAATACGCATACATTCTGACACACTCATACAATGATTTGTCTCACAAGTTTGTAATTCAAAACTACTCCATGTGGCATTCCAATACACCCATTGGAGATGCCCTTAGATAGGATCTGCTGTCCCATATTAATAACTCACTATAAGGTTTTTACTTTTTGGTTATGTTAGAGAATAAATTTCGTTATAGAATAAAACTAGTCTAGATAAATGTACAAAATATAATCAATGGTTCCCTTAAAATAGATTTCGCGGTTGGAAAATATTTTGTGCCGACATTCGTGTCTGCAGGTTGTAAGGTAGCGGTTCGAATTGACTAAGTCATTCACCCCCAATTTTGCACCCTTGCGCGTCGATCGGTGTTGGAGTAAAATACAAGCATTTGGCTATTAGTTATAAACTCAATCAAGGTTTGTTTATCCACCTATGCGTGACACGTTAATATCTTATTCACCTTAGCTCCGTTTTGGATACTTCAATGTATTGCTTTCTACGCGCCATAGAATCACGTATTATTTTATTGAACTTAAAGTTTTTTGGTTGGAATGCTGCTTGTTGTATATAGTTTGGTCTATGCTGGGTTCACCGTTTTAATTTTGTTTATTAGTAATAATTCAATAAAGGGCGTCGATTGACTTTAACTACTGACCTCTTCAACTACATTTGAGATTAACAAACTAACGAAATATTTTTTTTTAATTTTCTATTGAAGGGGGTAATTCTATTTGCAGATACGAAGTCACGCACAGAAATACTTTCTGAAGGTACAAAAAAATGGATCAATCGCACACGTTCCGCCACCTCGTCCTAAAAGCAAGGCTACACATCCAACCCACAAAAAGCACCCAAAAATGGTTGTATATAAAAATATACCCCAAAGTAGCTAAATTGTTATTTTGTGTTTATAATTTTTATAAAACATTTATTTTTTGCAGCTGTATTGCCACTTCAAACATCCATGTGTTACCCTTCTTCAGTGAGTGTACTCGCACCCGGATATTCTCCATGGGATGACACTTCCCAGCTTATAAGTCCGTCTGGTGGCGTTATGACATCACAAGATGAACATGATCTACATGGTATTGAAGGCATGTTTGTAATCAATCGTTTCTCGGATATATATTGTTGTGCGTATGATATAAGTTTTTTAGATATTTGATATTAAATCAAATTCCATTTCTCAGCCGATGCTGGATCAGGAGGCGTGGTAAAGATTAATAATGATGTCAGTGGCAGTGGCATAGGGAGCTCGAGTAGAGAAATCCCGAGTTCTGAACTGTCAAAACAAGTTGAACAAGGTTCTGTCCTTCATGGTAGTCTTGTAATTATTATATACATGTACACATTACTTGATTGTGTAAATTATCGTTCTTAATAATATCGTTTTTCAGGCATACCTGATTTCTCGGAAGTTTATAGCTTCATTGGAAGTGTTTTTGATCCAGAAAGTAAAGGGCATGTGCAGAAGTTACCGGAGATGGATCCTATAAACTTTGAAACAGTGAGTCAGTTCGGATTTATTAATGTCGATTTGTTTATGTTAATAAAATCCTATATTTATTTTATTTAACCGTTGCAGGTGTTGTTACTAATGAGAAATCTTACAGTCAACTTGTCCAGTCCCGACTTTGAGCCAATGGTAACATATTCGTGTTTGATAATATTTTTATATGTAGTGGAGTGAGGCGTCTCAACAAATTTTTCATCACAAGTCATAACAGCCATAAATCTGTAAATATTAGTGATTTTGTTAGCGTTGACTTCTAGATGATGTTGATGGGTGCAGAAAAAGATCTTGTCATCGTATGATACCGGTTCCAAAACTTTAGGAGTATCTGCAGGGAGTGTTTGCGAACGATCAGAGTAATGAGTATTGTGTTCAACTATAGGGGCGCCCTCGTAACTATTATGTAATATATCTTTTCCTTTGATATGATTACAGTTTATTGTTGTTCTTTATATGTTCAATCATTATATCCTGAACCATTTCCTCATGTGACACACGTTTTGTTTTATCAGAACTATAAATGAGAAGCGTGTGAACTTCTCGTGAGCTCTATACATGGTGGCAATCTTACAAAGGGAGTTTGGAACATGCGCGAGTGAAGATCAAATATCCAAAAAAAAGGTCCCGTTGGGTGTTGAAACCGAATACCAAATGTGACGATGGTCATACAGTTTGGGTTGTATATTGTAGCCGGATACCGGGTGAATTTCTTGAAGAAGATCTTGTGATTTTTCTTTGTTTTCTTTTTATTTTAATTTCGCTAGTATATTGTAACGAGAGTGGTGTCACTAAAAGTAAAATAGGGAAAGTAATAATGCCTAACAAAGTGTTGCAGAACAAATTTTGGTATATGCATCATTGCTTGGAAGTTGGAACTATAATAGTAATGTGTTTGGGCATTTGTTATTTTGCTTTTGTTCAATACTTGCTGGTTAGGATCTTCAAATGATATATAAAAGAAGAGTGCACACAAAAGTGTCTTTTTACTTTTAGAGAAAATATATGATATTATTCATATATATGATAATGCATTCATATTTTTTAATTATATGTTTAGCATAACAGAGTTGATCCATCATTCCATCAACTGGTTGAAGCCTTTGATTTCAAACAAAAGGGATCAAGTTCAGATCTTATAGAAAAGAAAAATATGTAAACTCATAGTCCGACATTGGCTCCGATGCTCTCTGAACTTGATGGGTCAAAGTCGGGTTAAGGATAAGGAGCCGAGTTCGCATAACTTGTTTTTAAGGGGTCAATTTAGTTTGTGTGTAACAAGTTAAAGATTAGTTGCAGTTTTCAGTTTAAAGTTCTTTCATTTCATCTTCTTTAAGCTGATACAGATTACAAAATAAGCCCTTTTATATTAAGTTTTTTAAATGCGTTTTTAAGCTATAAATAAATAAAAGTCAAAAGAAGAGCCCTGATATAGTTTTATCACAGATTCTTGTGGTGTTCAATTTTTATTCTTGATTAGGCTTGCAAATTTACACACATAAGATTCTTTTTTTATTAACATTTAACACAAACCAAGCTACATTGAACTAAACGCTTGACGAACTGTTCTTAAACTATTAGACGGGAAGTTCGTTTAATAAATGAAAGAACATGAACAAAGAATTTCATTTGATTAACTAAACAAACAAGAACGAATGCCATGTTTTTCAACTGCATTCGTGAACATTTGATAATGGGTTCGTTTAATGTTTGTTTGTTCGTTAAAGGTTTTAATACTTTTTAATGACTAGTCTAATCTTATCATATAAATTTTAGCAAACTTATTAACTATAAAACATATGACAGATTGAAGGAAGACTGTGATATTTGTGATCTCCAGTTCGATCCTGAGGGTGTCCGAGTTTTATCACCAATGCCCAATGGGCCTTTGGACAGGTGGGTTTTCTAGAAGCTGGAGATCACTTGGCGGCGCTTAAGGGCTAGCTGGCGGTGGCCTTTGGTCATCGGCTCACCTCATACGGAGTACCTAGGTAATTCTCTGTTTGTTGGTCGTTCAAAAAGTAAATAAAATAAAACAAAAATATATGTGAGTATTATATCATAATTGATATGTAAAATTAACATATGAATGTTAAAAAAAACACAAAATTTGTATCCCGGACAAAATCGTTGACACTGACCATTCTTAGTGAACCAAATCAAACAAAACACTGTTCATTCATTTATTATATAACCAATGAACGATGAATTTAGTTGTTCGTGAATCATTTGCTAGCTGATAAAAGCTCAACGAACAAATTAACATGAACAATGCCTTATCCAGTCTGGTTCAGTTCCTATACGACCCTATTCTTGATTACCAAGTGTTTACCAAACATGTCCGGTTATAAAACAATGGACAATGACCATCAACACAAATTAACTTGTGTGAAAAGTGCCGACACCACACATGCACTAAACAATCTTATGAAGTTATGAATGTGCCACTTCATAACATGTACTTTTATTTTTTGGCGTTAGAACATCAAACTCTTTGGGTGTCATCGGTTAGTGGTGTAGGTTTGGTAGGCTTGCCCCATACACCAGGTCAGGTTAGTATCAAATGCTTCGTAAGGGTTATAATATGTTTAATGTATTAAGCCTTGATGTGGTACCTCTCATTATGGTCGATGCTTCCAGTCGTCTACTATTTGTTACACGTAGTGATTTATATACTGTCTTTGTTTTTCATATAGAATTTTATTTTTTTTAATTAAAAGAATAATGTGTAACTGTTTGTTAAGAAAATAAAAAAGCAATTTAGTAAGAAAGTAAGACAAATAATAAATAGAACAAAATTTTAGGTAGTTTAATTATTTCATGACCGAAATATAAAGTATGTGCAACGTGTTATATTTTAAATAGTATAAGCATTCATCCAAAAAAATAATTCTATAAACAAGCCACGTGTAGATACTTGTATTATTGTCAATTTATCATCTCTCAAAATATCATATTCAAAAGTTAAATGATGCATTTTTGTAGTATACTGCGGACCCGTATGCTTTTGATAGTAAAAAAGTGTTTGGTAGTTCAAACTTATTATCTTGTTTTTAGTAGAAGTTGTCGTTTAAAGGCCCACTGCAAAAAAGTCTAGTTAGAATCGGATTTATTAGGCTATGTGGTATGGATGCCATTATGCCAATAAAAATATTGACATGGCAAGTGGTGCCGCCGGTGAACTCCACCTCCCTGAATTCGGCACCTTTGGCGGTGGAGTTTTGGATGCTAAATTGCCGATTAAATTGCCGACCAAAGTCACCAAATATGTGGAGATAGTATTTATTTAATCATCACAACCATATTGACTTATTCCAAGAAGAAGAATAAAAGGCTTTTTATTCATAATCGTTTGACAATGGTTGTGTTTTATTTTGTTTTTTCTTTTCATTTTTTTAAATAAGATATATTAAAAAAAGTTATCAAACCATATAAATAAACCCCTTCCTTCTACCTTATTTCATATCAAAAACTTACATTGACGTCACTGACGAAAAGCGTAAACATGCATTGGACGCGTTGCAAGCTCAAATCGCCAACAAATATGTTTAGTTGTGTTTTGTTTTCCTTATTGTACATTTTGAATTAAGTAATTTCTATTTCTTGTTATTTTTCTTAATGAATGTAACTTTATTTTATTTAAGTTTTAATTTTTGTTATATTAAATTAATTTTAGTTATATATTAAGTTATTGTAATATACATATTATTATTTTATTTGAAAAATGAGGGAAGTGGTAAATTGGTGACCATTTCCATAGTATTGTGAAAGAAAGTGGAGTGAAGTGTGGTATGATATGGTGCTGACATGGCACTATAAAGTGGAAAGCAAAATGGCGTCAACATCTAAGACCATGTGTAGTCATAAAGCTCCACTACCAGGGGTTACGCGCCACGTGGCGTCCAGTCAGAGTTATGGTTTTGTACAAAAGCAGGTTGTAGTCATAACTCTCCACTACCAGGAGTTATGCGCCACGTGGCGCCCAGTCATTATTAATTTTATTTGTTTTTTTAAATACTAAATCATTTAAATAAATTAACATAAAATTAAAAATTACATTAAACTTCCAAATAAAAAATACATTAAACTAAATTAAAAAAAATACATCAAATTAAAATAAAAAAACATAAATAATACTAATAAAACTAAAACTCATTTATATTTTTCTAAAATTTTCGCTCGTCGATTGGCTTTTAGAGATTGGACTATCGGGTCGTCTTCGGATAGCTCGTTTGATAAAATCTCGATGTCTTTGTCAATCTCATTCCTTCGAAGTAGGTCGACGGCGTCCAAATTTACTTGAAGTCGTTGGGTTCCAAGTTGGTGTAAATCTTGGAGTCGAGAGTTCATTAATTGGAATTGGCTTTCCAATTCGGGATTCGAACCCGTTGCCGACGACGAACCGGCCCCTTTCCCTTTTCCTTTGCCTTTGGTTCTTCTACCCCCGGCCGAGGCATGTCGGTACTATTCACGGGGTCATTATCGCTTAAGTTGAAGTTTCGGGCGTCGGAACGGGGCGTGTCTGGATCAACCGAATATGATGTTTTAGACTTTCTTTTACGCGGACCACCTTCGGCTTCGGATTCGGCTTCGGCATCCAACACCATGCCCCATTTTGGGTGATGCCTCAATAGGTCTTTCCAAATGCCAAAGTAGTTGAAGGTCCCGCCGACCTTATGTTGAAACTCAACCAACGCGTTATCCATGACTTCCGCGTCCGAGACACCGCTACTCCTAGTTCGATTCATCCGAGAGAAAACCGTATGGAAAGCCATGCATTTGGTGTTTATGTCGCCCCATTTCGACAGTAACGAATCTTTTTCTCGACGCGAGTCCCCGCCAAGGTTGTGGAACCTCTCTATAATTTTGTGCCAAAATACCCCCGTTTTTTGATAGTTCGCTAAAAAAATAAAAACATTACAAGTTTAATGTTTGTTATAAGAAATTTTAAAAAATATATATGCATTTTAAAAACCTACCGCATTTGGCACCAAGCACGAGCACATAGTACGCACTCGTCGATACTCCACGCTATCACCGTCTTTTTAACCCGAGGTTCACCGGCGGGCTTCTTTGCGTGTTTTTTCGAACATCCGTGTTGGCTCGAACCGCCCTCGGGTTGTGTCTCCGGCACGAACTCGACCTCGGGTTGGGTCTCCGGGGCGGGTTGGGAACCCGAACCCGCAAAAATGTTTGTCATTGGGTTTTGGAAACCGGGCACCGCATTTGGCATAGAGCTTTGTAGAAGTGCAATGTACGCGGCCATTTGCGGGTCATACATTTGCGGGACGGGTACGGTTGGCGTCGGGGCGGTAGATTGGTTCGATTGTGGATTTTGGTTGCCTTGACGGGCATATTGGCCAAAACCGAGAATATTTTGGTTGTTGTTTGGAAACATTTTGGTATAAATATTTGTGTAAAAGATATAAATTGGTATAGAAGTAGAAGGAGTATGTTAAAAAAAATGAGTTTGGTTTGTTTGTATAGTATAAATATAATTATATATATATATATATATATATATATATATATATATATATTTTAAATCTCAACGGCTCCAACGGCTAGTTTTTTTGATTTCTGTGCCACCATGCGCGTTTTGTATACAACGCACAAAAAAAAATTATCATAACGCAGGGGGGCGGTGTACCCCCCGCGTTTTCACCCAAAATGCTAGCCACAACGCTAGCAGTACGCATGGTCTAATAGTCTTATTAAGAGCTATGGCCTCTCTCATGTATTCACTTCCCATTTAATATTATTGGTTGAGCTAAAACTCATTAGCATTTAACTCTTTAAATATATTGAACTTGCAATTACGGATTAGTTAGAACCATTTTCCCTAAAAAAGCACATGGAGATCACATATGTAAACCAGTTTAGTTTGAGTGTAGGGGTACTTGCTTATTTTTATCAAGGGCATATATAGCATAGCTTGAGGGGTATCATGCATTACCCCTAAACTTTTCTTTTAGATCCATCAAAATTTGATATCATATCTAAAAGTACTTTATAGAATTTGTGATAACTAAGTAATCAGTTTCATAAACGTGGATATAATAGTATTTTATCGTGGTTTGATAGGTTTTTATTTTTTTTTTATTAATTCAAAGATTGAGTAATGTAATATCGTTTTCATTCATTTTGCATTTATAGCAATGCCAACTCAGATAACGATTGGTAAAGTTTTGTTTTCAATTCAGAACATGTTTCTTTTTTATCTATACTTCTGATTAATGTAGATAATGTAATCATTTAACCAATGCGAGTTTGGTAGATGTTTTTGACCGAAAATAGAAGGACGATAAAGGTGTTTAGGAATTATATGTCAATTATAGTTTTCCACTACCGGATTAGTTGTGTTTCCAACATCAATATAATGTTAACTATAATAATACTTCAACTCCATTTTAATCAAAGAAACCTTTTACAAACCTAAGATTCGTTAATAATATAGTTTTTATCTTTAAGGACATCATTGCAAACTGTTTTTATTTTAATTGATAAAAAGAATCACACGTAAGTTGTTATTAAATTAGATGCATTTTTAATACTCAGCCATGTATACGACTATAATTTGATTTGAACTTTGATGTTTGTCTCGATTCCTTTCACAGTTTAAGTACACGTGAATACGCGTCTTAACTTCATTGGTTATTTCTAAACCTACTACGATCAATAAAATGCCATACATTGCGGACAATGTATCCACCATCCACCATCTCTGTTCTCTTTGTCTGTGAATTCCTTTTATTGGTTTTCTTTTAAGTGTTTAATCTTTTAGACGTTTGTGATGTTGTGAACGTAATCCATATGATATAAATATTTGAGTATTTGTGCTTATCATTCACATCATATTTTTATATGTCCATTGTATAAAACACGTCTTTTACAACACACAATTCTTTATTCTAACAATATTTGTTTTTCTATGACAAACTCCCATGTTCTTAACATACTCCTAAATTACAAAACTTTGTTTACTATAGAAGAACTTAAACCCTCATCGCCTTATCTAAAAGTATGTGTAGTGAGTCGACAAGGTTGGTGTTTTTGGCGAAGTTGGGCCACAACCCCCCCCCCTCTCCAGCCGCCCCTGACGATAGAGGAGGAAAGGGGGGGGGGGGTCTATGTCGCATGTTGGATTGTTGGATGATGGAAAAGATGATGAAAAATAATTAAAATAAAAAGGGGGGCTACATAGGGCGAAAACACCATTACATCCATAAAATGCAAATCGTTACTCTGTTAACATGGTGTCACGTGTCGAAAATCACCCATATTTTATGGTCCTCCAGTAAACATAGCCTAATAGGTACTACAACCACTTTGATATCAATACTCATTTTGTTTATATGAACTAGAAAGTTATTCCCAAACTTGATTTCAATTTTTAAAATTAACCGTGGTATCCTTCTTTTTACTATTAAGTCCACGGAGGTATTCATTATTCGGCTTTACATTAACAAAATATAAACCGAGTGTCAAGTTATTCTACAAAAGGTAATAAAAATGAGAAGTGTGAGAAGCTATAAATAATTGATATGTGTCAAGTGAGGACCAAAAGAAAAAAGGGTATATAGGTAATTGTACACATTTTCTCTCTCCACATGCAAGACACATGTTAATAATCATATCATTTTAGAACGTTTATAACCTTTTGGTATGATATTTAAAAAAAATAAATTTATCATAATAACAAGCGTTCTTTTATCTTTAATATGAGTATGATTTTTGTTATATAAAATTTAAAACAAAAATCACGTCATTGTGTCTTTTCGCACACAATTGTGTCTTTTTTCATCATTGTGTCTTTTCGCTTATCATTGTGTCTTTTTTAGTCATTGTGTCTTTTCGCACACCATTGTGTCTTTTCGCTTATCATTGTGTCTTTTTTCGTTATTGTGTCTTTTTGCACACCATTGTGTCTTTTCGCTTATCATTGTGTATTTTTTCGTCATTGTGTCTTTCAACTGATCATTATGTTTTTTTAAATACTATTAACACCGTTGTATAATAATAATATGTAAAAATAATGATAAAATAACAACAAATTATCTAATACATAAAACTAGGGGTGTCAATCGTGTTGGGTTATCGAGTTAATAGGTTCCGGGTTGGCGTGTTGAGATTCTTCAACCCTAACCCAACCCATATATTTATTCGTGTCGTGTCGTTTTGACCCATTTAAATTCGTGTCGTGTTCGGGTTGTGTTTCGGGTCAACCCGTTTACGTTCATTTACGAATATGATTAATATCTAGTGGC
Organism: Bidens hawaiensis; assembly: GCF_021521415.1. Taxonomy (NCBI): domain Eukaryota; kingdom Viridiplantae; phylum Streptophyta; class Magnoliopsida; order Asterales; family Asteraceae; genus Bidens; species Bidens hawaiensis. Next base: position 81,949 of record NW_027495404.1, on the reverse strand, counting down.
TTATTAATAACATATACAATCAATTACTTTTATTCATATAAAACATTTTAATAACTTTGTGATAGATCTAATTATTTTTGTGTATTTATCTCTCATTTTCATTTAACAAACTTAGGTTCATATATTTTGCTTAACATAAGAATAAACTAATGGAAATAATAATAGAATAGACGGTTATGACTAATAGAATAGTAATACTGGAAAGTGAAGAGTGGATAAAAATATTTAATAAGTAATTAGTTTAATTTTTATAAGTTAATAATGTATGAAAAATTATGCATCATATTATTTAACCTTAAAATTTAACACTTCTTCTCTAATATCTATTAATTTTTATAAAAGTTTTAAACGGGTAAACAGGTCAACCCACTTTTTGACGGGTCGGGTTCGGGTTGACCCATATTTTTTAGGGGTCGGGTTGACCTATTTAAGAAAACGGGTCGTGTCAGCCGACCCAAAACCTATATTTTTTCGTGTCGGGTTTCGGGTCGTGTCAGGAATTGACAGCCCTACATAAAATACAATGATTAATACATGTTACACAATAACTTGAAACGTAAAACACAATGGTGAATATATATAACACAATGACCTAAAACTGAAGACACAATGGTGAATACGAATAACACAATGACCTAAAACGTAAGACACAGTGGTGAATATATATAACACAATGACTTGAAACGTAAAACACAATAGAAACAACATATTACACAATGACTTGAACGTAATATACAATGAACGCAATACTATTTTTCTCAAATTAAATGAATTTGTCATATGCCAATCCGAATAAAAGACAATGAACGTATTACATAATGACTAAAAGTTAATGACGAACAAAACGACACAATAACGTAATCTTTGTTTTAATTTTTGTCTTTAATATGAGTACCAATTGAAAAATATAATAATCAAAATCTATAATACAATTCATATGAAAACTCAACTAAAAGACACAATAAATAAAAAAAAACACAATTTAAAAAACCCATTAATTTTTTTTATTTTTATATAACAATATGATACTCATATTAAAGATAAAAAAACGCTTATTATTATGGTGAATTTTTTAAAAAAATAATATCGTATGAAAAAATTATGGACATTTTAAAATGATGGGGGAATTGACACGTGTCATGCATGTGGAGAGAGAAAGTCAACCAAGGTGGGTTATTACATTCATGCAATTTCTATTAACTTTTATTTATTAAATTAATCTCAATCATTCAACTCTAAAATCAATAGACTGGATTTCTTCTCATTATTTTTATTTTTATTGTCTTTTATATTTTAATTTTGCCCTATAAACCAAACCAAGCCGAGCCCGAGAGCCTGTAGATATTTGTTTTGTTATTTAAACATTTTTTACTAATTATTATTCAACAAAAAAAACTATCGATATTTTATTATTATATTGCCCTGTAGAAGTAGAACACACTGCCCACCGTTAATAACGTCCCATCTTCTTCTCACACTAACCACAACTAGTCTTCATGAGTCTATTTCTCTTCTGTTGCTGTTTCTGTTTCTATTTCTATTTCTATTTCACTTCTCACCACACACTCTCTCTCTCTACAAATAATACTTTCTCTCTCTAATAAAAATGGAATCTCACAACCGCCGGCCTTGATTCCGTCACCAACAACCTCCATCCTTCATAATATTCTCTCTTATTCCGTTTTATTCAACTACACGTAATCATCGAGTCGTATTTTAATACTTATTATTGTTATCCGACTTGTTCATATTTTGATGCTTATCGTATGAATTGAAGCTTAATTTTGAAAACCGAAAGTGATGCTGGACCTTAATCTGAGTATTGATCACTGCGATTTAACGTCGAAACATACCGACGATAATATCACTAACAGCAAGCAGTTTTTAGAGCACTCCGGCGGCACGTCAACTTCCTCCGTCGTCAATGTTGAGGTGTCGAGTACCACCGGCGATGAGGAGCAGTCGTACACGTGTCCGGATTTCCTTTACACCTTCGATATATTGAAACCGAGTAATCGAGTAGATAGATGATAATGATCAGGAATTTAGGTCACACGATGTGGTAACGAAGCAGCTGTTTCCGGATATTGATCGAACCGGCGGTTTGAGCCGGTTCGATGCTGGTGCCGGAAGTACTATTAACGAAAGAGAGTTTGTAATAAGGCAACAACAGCAGAGTATACAGAAGGTGAGGAAGAGTAGGAGAGGACCTCGGCCGCAGAGGTCGCAGTATCGCGGTGTTACGTTTTACCGGAGAACCGGAAGATGGGAGTCGCACATATGGTACGCTAAAATCCTGTTTTAATATTGATTTGTATTATAGAATTTGTTGAGAAATCGGTTTGTTGCTTGTTTATTGTTAAAGTATAACCATAGGAGTGTTTGAACGGTCATTTGGATCAATGACGGCCCATTGTGGGACCTAGTTGTCGTAATTACAAAATTAGGGGTTTTTTGAGTTAGTTTTTCTTTTTATTTGCAATAAAGTAACTATAACAATAATAATCAATAATACAATCGAGGTTTAGACTTGAAATCTGATTGTCCTTTAGATCATGCAAACAAGTGTTCTTGTTTTGAATTTATGTTTCGAATTAACTTACTGACAAGCATATATTTGTGCAGGGATTGTGGGAAACAAGTTTATTTAGGTACACCGAATTGCATTGGATTCTTCTATAGGTTTTGTTAAATCAACTTGAATCTGATTCTATTCATTAGCTAGTAGCTGACATGTTTGTTCTTGTTTGGTTATTTGTGAGTGATTTTGTAGGTGGATTTGACACTGCACATGCTGCTGCAAGGTATAATTTAATCTTTTTTGTTTTGTTTTGTTTTTCCTGTTTGGCCTTACATGTTATGAATTTGATGTTATTATTATAGGTCGTACGATCGTGCTGCAATTAAGTTTCGAGGGCTCGATGCGGATATTAATTTCAGCATAAGTGATTACCAGGAAGATATCAAACAGGTTTGGCTAAAGTTATACTGGCATATGTTTTAAATTATTAAGAATTTAATGAGTTGCACATGCCAATTAACTATTTGATCCAATTATCATAACCCATACATAACTTGTGTAGATAAAGAACTTGACAAAGGAAGAATTTGTTCATATTCTTCGGCGTCAGAGCACTGGATTCTCTAGAGGAAGCTCAAAATACAGAGGCGTTACCCTGCATAAATGCGGTCGATGGGAGGCTCGTATGGGCCAATTTCTTGGGAAAAAGTGAGAATTTAAGAAATAATTCTAAAGTTTATAGAATATGAAGGAATTGTTATTAAATTGGTGATGGTTTGTTGTAATTGTGTTGCTATAGGTACATTTACCTTGGATTGTTTGACACCGAAATAGAAGCTGCAAGGTTAGCACACTAGTTTTTAATCTTTTTAACAAACTTTATCTGATCCATTTTACACTAACATGCCATTTTATTTAATTAATTAGGGCTTATGACAAGGCTGCTATAAAATGCAATGGAAGAGAAGCAGTCACCAACTTTGAACTCAGCTCATACGAGGGGCAATTAGGTCCCGAGACTGAAAATGGAGGTACTTACTAACTTTTATTTGGTTGCAGTCATTGTATTTAATGTTTATCTAGTATTAGTCCTGATTATTATCTTTAATTACAGCCTTCAACCAATCCCTAGATTTATATCTTGGTATCGGCATTAAGGCAAATGACACGTTAGGGAGCCTGCACCAAATCAATAAAAACCAGAGCAGTTTTTTCCCTGTCTACCAGGTATCTAAAATGTTTATTCTAATGTTGCATCAAGTATTAACTCAAAATCATATGTGAATTAAGTAGAAATTGATTTCATGTTGTCATGAATAGGGAACAGCATTGGAGACGAGTATGGGACCCGTATCGAATTGGGCATGGCCGGTTGAAGGTCAACATGCACATGCACATCCTCTTTTCTCTGCTGCTGCAGCATCATCAGGATTCGGTAATTCAACGAACACTGCTTCATCATCACCATCCATACCTCAGTACTACTTTATGAGCTGAAGGCACAAGCAGAAGGTCAATGGTTCATTTGTTAGTCATTAGATTGACATATTCTTGTATACGAATCTATTGATCGTTTTATAATCTCGTTAGACTGTACCAGTGAAAACCTTTATAATTTTTGCACTTAGATAATAGAAGCATACGTGGTAGTAACATCTACTTGTAGACTTGTAGCGAATCAAATATTCAGTGAACCGTTCATGAAACATGCAACAGGAAGTTCGTTTATATTCATCTATTTAATAAATGATCGAACATGAACAATTTTTTTTTGTGAACTTTCGTTTATGTCCGTAAGTTTGTGTTTAAGTTCGTTTGTATACATTAGTTAATATGTATTTAAATGTTTTGGGTGCATTACAATTTAGTCTAGTTTAGTAACTTTTTAAGCCCTAACACATTATTGTTCACATTTACTTTTAATATCGTTCATATATGTTTGTTCGTTTAGTTTCGTGAACTGCTCATTTAAGTGATTTATACCGTAAACAAATGAGTATAAACGCGTTTATTTTCTTAACAAACAAACAAACATGAACCTCAATCGTTTAATTGTTCGTATTTGATTTAAACTTTAATGAACATAAACATGCTCCATCCGTGTTCATATTCATGTTCGTATACTATCCTATCTGCTTGAATTGTTTGTTTGCTTAGACCGGTCGCTATGAGGCGCCTTTGAGGGTGCTTTTTGGGCGACGTGGGCGCCGAACACCGCGTTGGGGCGTGGACGAACCAAGGGCGACAAAGGCGAGTTCGTTCCAACAGCCGGCGTGGTTGAAGCCCCCCTCTCACACACATACATACATATATATAGGGGATGATTCAAGAGAGAAATGATATTATTGCAAGAAATGCAAAAAATGAATATGGACCACTAGTTTTGTTTTAAGTTTTAAATGCTTAAAGCTAAATAAAGAAAGTATTAATCATTCTCTTTGTTCAATTAATATAACTAATAAACCATAATACTTATCTACTTAATTAATATAACTAATTAAATTATTATAATTGGAAAATATTAAGAAATCATTTATTTTTATAACTTATTTTTTGTGTCTTAAATTTTTATCCTACACAAGTATAATTTATTCATACATTAAAGTTTCTTTCTATCCAAAACTAATTTCTTTCAACTCAATATGTTAATATCCATCAAAACATACTTACATTATAATGAATAATACCAAAAAACTATTTTGCATGTGCTTGCATTAAAAATCAACAAAAAATATACAACCTACACAAAAACGTATAATCTACACTTGTTCTAAGAATAAGACAACATATAACCTACACACGAAAGACATATAACCTACACACAAAATTTATCATCAATGGAATACACACACACACACAAAAACATATAACCTACACACGAAAATTTTATCTTACACAAATACACTTTATTCATACATTAATTTCTTTTTATTCAAAACCAATTTATTCAAACTCAACATATCAAATACCCATTAACACGTAGTTACATTGTGATGAATAATATAAAAAACTATATTACACATGTTTGCATTAAGTGTCAATAAAAAATATACAACCTACACAAAAACATATAACTTACACGTGTTCTAAGAATAAAAAAATATATAACCTACATACGAAAAACATATAACCTACCATGTGTAGGATATGTGTATCTTTATGTAGTTTATATAATTGTTGATGTCGAATTACATATGTAAGTTGTATGCTTTTTGTATGTTGTACGTTTTTATCGCTCAAAACAAGTGTAGGTTATATAACTTTGTGTAGGTTGTATATTTATTGTTTACATTTAATTGACATATTTGTATGATATTTTTTTATTATTATTTATGACAATAATTTTTATAGGCATACCAATTGACAAAAAATATATATTATATTTTGATATTTAGTGTTAAAAAACATGCTAATATATTGAGTGGAAATTATTTTATTAATATAAAGAGTAGTATTATATGAATAAATTGTATTTATGTTGAATAAAATGAAGAATGTGTAAATAAAAAATAAAACTAAAGTAGTGTTTTTATATTTTTAATTATTATAGCTTAACCACTTGGGCTAGCTCAAGTGGCCAGCCAAATAATGGGTAAGAGTTTGATGCCGGTTGGTCTCTCAAGTTCGAATCTTGATGGCGACACGAGTTTTCTATGAGTGTCCCTTCTCAGAGAACTTGCTCTTGTGGGCGGACAACTCCTGTCAAGTGGCAGGGGGCTCAAAATTTTCTCGTGGAACGCCTAGCCAAAATCGGATGCCAGGTGTGGGCCCGGTTAAGAAAACATAGTCTTGGCCCGAGTGGGGCGGTTGGGACTCTCTCCGAGAGCTGTGGCTGATTATTCAACCACTATGAAAGTCAACGTTCAAAAAAAAAAAGAAAAAAAAATTATTATAGCTAAATTAGTTAGATATATTAATTAGAGAGATTTATTATGGTTATATTAGTTGTATTAATTGGAGAGAGAGAGTGCATTTATTGTTGCATTTACATCTTTTTTATTTATTTTTAAATATTTAAAACCTAAAATAAAACTAGTGGTTCATATTCATTTATCTCATTTCTTGCAATAATTTGATTTTTTTCTTGAACTTAAACACACACACATATATATATAGATAACTTTGGGGCATTAAACATAACAGGACACTATTGGTTGGGGCTCAATGCTACCGTGACGCTGACGTGTCACGGTGGTGGGCTTGGTCTTAGTGTATATCATCAACTATGAATTAGGCACATAGTCCTGAAGAGGTAGGTCCCAGCAGAGCCCAGTTGGACCCGCAAGACTCACCTTAAACAGGGACGTCTGCGCAGAAACCAACTGGATCCGCAGGACCAACCATGCTCAGAGACGTGACGTCCTTACGCGCAGTACGCAAGCTGTTCCCGCAGGAAATGCCTCCCAATGGTGAAGGACTCTGCCTGTTCCCGCAGCTCCGGATACAAGCCATCAGGGAAGGCCACCCGCGCAGCAAGGCTACACGCACAAGGCACTTAGCTCTCAATCACTCAGTGTCACCTGAAGGAATGAGCGAAGCCGGGAACAATCCCGCACAAGGGCGGGAGGGGGAATACTCCCGCCCAAATAAGCCAGTCCGTATGATACGGGAAGATCTTCTGTACTGTACCTGACGAGGTATGGGAAAAAGATCTGACTAAAGATACGACAGCTTATGGACAACAGTATGGCGAGCAGCATGCTCCTACACTGTATGTCACTATTAGCCGCTGCCTACTCACCAACTCTTGTCATACCACGTGCGTAGCCGGCAGTTGGTGGAAAAGGAATAGTATACAGCAGGTCTGGTCGCTATCAGCCGCTACCTACCCACCAACTACCAGCAGGGCACGTGCGTAGGCTACTGTTGGTGGAACAGGAACACTGTTGCAGCCGGCCATACCTCCTTGGAAACCTACCTTTGGCTATAAATACCACAAATGGTATGACCATCTCATCTTATCATATCTTATCACATTATCATCATATTATACCTGATATCTGCTCTAGCAATCTCTTAATATACTTTTATATTTAAAGAGAACCCCCCCTTTTATATACTTTTATATACTTTTATAGTCTGATTCTCACGCCGGAGGGTGGTCACAAGGAGGAACCCCCCCTTCTCAGTGACGAGCTCACGGTGTCTGTTTTGCAGGTTATCAGAAGAACCATCTTCCAAGGGTCTAACCCCTCGTGGGAAACATCTAACCCCCAGGTTACTGGTAATCTGCCCGGGGTCCGGTTAGTGTTTCTTCATTGGCGCCATCCGTGCATAAAGCTAGAACTACATTTTTCTCCAGTTTTTTCAAACTTCTACAAAGATGGTTAGAGAAATTCCGGTAACCACAACCCCAGCTACTGGGGGGAATACCGGTAACACAGTTTTTACAAACACTACCCCAGTTACTCATGCCGGGGCAAGTGAAGTAAATTTTACGAACACTACCCCAGTTACTCAAGCTGGAGCAAGTGCAGTAAATGATCGCCTACTGGGATCCACGGATACCCAGTTTGAGAAACGAAGACTCCCCCGCCAAACTCTCGATGAAGTTAAGGCATGGGCGGAGGCACGACAAAAGGAATTCCAGGCTGAGTTGGACGAACGCTTGCGTTCCGTACAACAGGCCGACGAATTCGAATACTGGGAGGATGACTCGGAGGAATCCGACTCCGACGCGAACCCTAAACATAGGGCAAAAGGGAAGCGTAAGGAAACGGAATCCCAACCGAAAAGGCATTTTGGACAAGCCTTCAAACCAAAAAGCACAGGAGGAAGTCCACGAGACTTCTCCAAAACGTTCAGACCAAACGTTGCAAATGCGGGAACGTCCAAATTTGCAAGGGACATTGCGGAAGCAATCGCCCCAAAGAGTGCCAAACAAATGCCTAACATAGGCACATATGACGGTATATCTGATCCAGACGATCATTTGAACAGGTTCATAGCGGGGGCAACCGTCAGCAATTGGACGGAACCCACGTGGTGTTACATGTTCCAAATGACGCTTGTTGGGGCTGCTAGAGCCTGGTTTGATCGTCTACCGGTCAACCACATCTACGACTGGGCAGACTTCCAGCAGAAGTTTAGCCAACACTTCAGCCAGCAACGGAAGTATACCGAGGAGCAATGGACAATCCTCAAATGCATACGAGAAGAAGATGAATCTCTGCCAAACTTCATCACTCGCTTCAACTCAAAGAAGCTAAGTTTGGGCAATATCAGCGAAGATCTTGTTCGCGCTGCCTTCATCCAGGGCGCGCATGACCCAGAGCTCATCCGCACCCTAACGGGTAAAGATGGCATGCCATCCACATGGGATGCCATCATGACAGCAGCAAAACGCTATGCGGAAACGGAGAAGCAACTCGGTAGAGATCTCCCACAGAGCACAAACCTCTACACCCAGAAGACGAGAGAAGACAACGTCCTCACCGCCCGACTAAATAAAAAGCGGAAGCTAGGCATTTGGCAGTCAAGGGTAAACTTTGACACCTCATCCGGCTTGCAACATCGATTAGGCGGAAGGGATAATGTACAGCCGCACCGGAACTCCAGATGGACGCCACTCACCAAAAGCGTCACTGAGATATTCGCCACTGAAGAGCTCCCGTGGCCAAAGCCTCCAATAATCCGACATCGTCACGATGCTGATCGGAGCAAATACTGTGACTTTCACAAGACAAAAGGCCACAACACTGAAGAATGCATAGACGTAAAAGACATGGTCGAAGCATTTGTCAGAGATGGGACGCTCGCGCACCTCGTGGCGCAATAAAGGCTGAGCAGGCGGGTGCGTGTAGAACCCCAGCTGGGGAAAACACGAATAAAAATTCCAGCTTCAATGTCGAGACTACATGCTGCGTAAAGAACGAGATCCCGAACCAGGTGCGTATCGGATCGATGGCACTCCCATCCCAACAATATGGAAGGGAGCTCATTTACACCTTTGAACGTTCATTTACACCTGCGACTTCCTGGTATCCCTCCCGCTCGTGAAGTCGAGTTCCGTATTGATCTTGTCCCTGGTGCTTCCCCCGTAGCTAAATCTCCTTACCGTCTTGCGCCCGCTGAGATGCAAGAATTGGCAAGCCAACTTCAAGAGTTGACTGCTAAAGGATTCATTCGCCCTAGCTCTTCGCCCTGGGGTGCTCCGGTGTTGTTCGTTAAAAAGAAAGATGGATCGTTTCGCATGTGTATTGATTACCGCGAGTTGAACAAACTCACCATTAAAAACCGGTATCCCTTACCGCGTATTGACGACCTCTTTGATCAACTCCAAGGTGCCTCTTGTTTCTCCAAGATTGATCTCCGCTCTGGCTATCACCAGTTGCGCATCCGCGATGAAGATGTTCCGAAGACTGCTTTTCGAACTCGTTATGGCCATTTTGAATTCTTGGTCGTGTCCTTCGGTTTAACCAACGCACCCGCTGTTTTCATGGATCTAATGAATCGGGTGTGTAGGCCTTTCTTGGATAAATTCGTGATCGTGTTTATCGATGATGTTCTGGTGTATTCTAAGACCAAGGCCGAGCATGAGCAACATCTCCGGTTGGTGTTGCAGAAGCTTCGAACCGAGCAGCTCTATGCTAAGCTTTCCAAGTGTGAATTCTGGTCTGATGAAGTACAGTTTCTTGGCCATGTTGTGAACAAGATGGGTATTCATGTCGACCCATCCAAAATTGAAGCAATCAAGAACTGGATTACGCCATCCTCTCCTTCTGAGATCCGTTCCTTTCTGGGCTTAGCTGGTTATTACCGGCGCTTCATTTCGAACTTCTCGAAGATCGCTTTGCCTTTAACAACTCTAACGCACAAAGGTAAACCATATATTTGGGGCTCGAAGCAAGAAGAAGCCTTTCTATCGCTCAAGCGATTGTTGTGTGAAGCTCCTGTTCTTGCGCTACCTGAGGGTAATGATGATTTTGTCGTGTATTGCGATGCATCCAACCAAGGTCTCGGTTGTGTTCTTATGCAACGAGGCAAGGTTATCGCTTACGCATCAAGGCAACTTAAGCTTCACGAAAAGAATTATACAACTCACGATCTCGAACTTGGTGCAGTTGTTTTTGCCTTGAAGATCTGGAGACACTACCTTTATGGTACTAAGTGCATCCTCTACACTGACCATAAAAGCCTTCAGCATATCTTTGATCAAAAGGAACTCAACATGAGGCAACGCCGATGGAACGAACTCATCAGCGATTACGATTGTGAGATCCGGTATCATCCTGGTAAGGCTAATGTGGTAGCCGATGCGCTCAGCCGAAAACCCTGCCAACTTAACTGTATCTTGCCGCGCACCCAGCTTCACTTCGCGCCGATTCAAAGCAACCTTGAATCGCGTATTCGTGACGCGCAGCGCGCATCCATCAGTAATGGTAACCTTCGCGCCGAGTTAGCGTGTGGCGCGGAAGCGCACTTTGTCCCTAATCTGGGTGGAATTCTCTGCTATCTTAATCGCATCTGGATTCCCTGTGATGAGAATCTTCGCGCTGATATCCTGAGTGAAGCGCACAAATCTCGATATTCCGTTCATCCTGGCGCTGATAAGATGTACAAGGATTTGCGCATTACTTATTGGTGGCCCGGTATGAAAAAGGATATTACTGTGTTCGTAGCTAAATGTCTGACTTGTTCTAAAGTGAAAGCTGAACACCAACGCCCATCTGGTTTGCTCGAACAACCAGAAATTCCTAGTTGGAAATGGGAATGTGTAGCGATGGACTTTATTACCAAGTTACCTTTGACAGCAAGCAAACATGATAGCATTTGGGTAATAGTGGATCGTTTGACTAAGTCTGCTCACTTTCTGCCCATTCGTGAAAACTACCGTGTTGAGCAACTCGCGCAGCTTTATGTCAAGGAAATTGTCTGCCGCCATGGTACTCCTTTGAGCATCATATCCGATCGCGATGGCCGTTTTATATCTCGCTTTTGGAAATCTCTCCAACCTGCGCTAGGAACTCGCTTGGACATGAGTACGGCATATCATCCTCAGACTGACGGTCAGTCTGAGCGAACTATTCAAACTCTTGAGGATATGCTCCGATCTTGTGTTCTTGATTTTGGAGGTAATTGGGATTCGCACCTGCCTTTGATCGAGTTCTCTTATAATAACATCTATCATTCCAGTATCGGTGTGGCCCCATTTGAAGCACTTTACGGTCGTAAGTGCCGCTCCCCGATTTGTTGGAGCGAAGTGGGAGAAGCTCAAATCACAGGACCCGAACTTGTTCAAGAGACAACCGATAAAATCGCCAAGATCCGTGATCATCTGCTGACTGCCAGAAGCCGACAGAAGAGTTACGCAGATCGTAGGCGGAAGCCTCTCGAATTTCAAGTTGGTGATCTTGTTCTCCTCAAAGTGTCGCCCTGGAAGGGTGTTGTCCGCTTTGGGAAGAAAGGTAAGCTTGCTCCTCGATATGTTGGACCATTCAAGATTCTCGTGCGTGTAGGAAAAGTTGCTTACAGACTTGACCTGCAGCCCGCGCTCAGTAATGTGCATCCAACGTTCCATGTATCCAATCTCAAGAAGTGTTTAGCTGACGAGAACCTTCACATTCCACTTGATGAAGTTCAAGTTGATGAATCTATGCATTTCGTTGAGAAGCCTGTTGAGATTATGGATCGCGAGGTTAAGCAAACCAAGCGCAGTCGCATCCCTATCGTGAAAGTTCGCTGGGAGTCCAAGCGCGGAGCCGAGTTTACATGGGAAAGGGAAGATCAAATGAAGATCAAGTACCCGCACCTGTTCTCTGCGCCACCTACTTCGAGATAAATTTCGGGACGAAATTTCTTAAAGTAGGGGAGACTGTAACATCTGCCCCGATCCGACCCGACCCAGGTACCCGTTTCTCTGACCCGATCTCTTTCTTTTATGATTTAATATTTATACTTATATTTTACTTTTAATAATAATATATATTTTCCTTCCCGCCTCTTTCTCTCTCTTTCTTTCCGCCGTCCCGTCCCTCTCCTCTCTTTCCGCCTTCTTTTCCCTCTTGTCGCCGTCCCGCCCTTACGCCTTGTTTCCCTCTTTTTCTTCTAACTCTTTGCTTGTCCTTTGTTCCTTCCCGCCTAAGGTTGTCTGCGCAGCTCCACGACCCAGACCCCTTACAAGGAATCCTGCGTGAAGACCACCTGTTTCAGCGATACGCGAGACGAACTCTTCTCGCAGCGCGCTAAGAATTGTAATTCTTCTCGCAGCGCGCTAAGAACGGTAGTTCTTCCCGCGACGCGCTAAGGATTGTAGTTCTTCTCGCAGCGCGCTAAGAATCGTAGTTCATCCCTCGACGCGCGAAGAATTATAGTTCTTCCCGCGGCGCGCTAGGAATTTTAGTTCCTCCCGCGGCGCGCTAAGAAATGTGATTCTTCCCGCGGCGCGCTTAGAAATGTAGTTCTTCCCGCGACGCGTTAAGGTTGGTTCTGTCTGCCTTCGCGCTCGCGCTCTCTTGACCTTCTGTGTCTGCCTTCGCGCTCGAGCCTTCTCGCGCTAAACCCTTTGAGTTTTCTTCTGTTTAATCTAGCCGTTTGCTTTTGTGTTGTCTTATCTTTTGTGCTGTTGACCTAATCTGCTTTATGTCTGAAAAGTTACTTTCGGCGCAGCATGCGCACCAACCCCATTGGTTGGCAGAAAAAGTGACTGACATTATCTTTTGAGATCTGCTTTTGCCATGCTTGACCAGTACCTTTAACTGACCTGCCCATGCCTTTTTTCTGTTCCCTGTCAGCTTTTTCTCTTTTTCCCTGCTGCCATATCTTTTGATATCTTTTGCTTTTGGAATCTTTTGCTTTTTGAGATCTTTTTCCCCTTTTCTAGGGATTGTGTTCCCTAGGGTTTCTCTATAAATAATAGTATTATTTTTCCTAACACTACACACACAAAACACTTAATCTCTCTTATTCTCTCTTGCTCCTTGCTCTCTCTGCCGCCTCCCTCTCTGCCTCCGTCTTCCTCCCTGTTCTGTCCTGCTCTTCCGGTAATATATATATATTATATATAATAATTTACTTATTAATTATGCTAACTTATAATCAAGACTTAAAACAAATCATTAAAACAATAATCTTATTTATAGGTTAACTTGTGCTTGTTTAAAGTTGGTTCTTGCTTTATCTTACACCGCATCGTTTATCAAGTGAGTAATCTCGTACCTAATCCCTTTTTGCTTTTAATGTTTTGGGATGTTCATGTGTTCATACAAACTTAGAGTCTTAAACTTGTTTATGAGCTTTAGTCGCGCAGTATCCCATGTGTTGAGGACGTTTACTTGGCTGTTTATTTGTATGTGTGTATCATTAACCGCTTTGTTCGGCCTATTCCGCAGTTTTCATGGATCCATTAGATGAACACGGGAGACCTATCGTTTACGGTTTTCTTTGTTTACACTTGCACAGATGTTTTCTCGTTTTTGTGCTCAATTGGGAGCACGGATTGAACTATGAACTATGAGCTATGATCTATTTAGGCTTGATCACAATCTGATTGCACCCTTGTTAAACACCAGACATACACGTGTTGCGCGCAGATTTATTGTTATCTATGTATTGTATTAAACTTGATTTCTCACCAACGCGCAAGTGTTTGACGTTTATTTTAACACATGTTCAGGTTTGCAGTAGCTGTTTTGGAGCTTGTGGACACGTAGGAAGTTTTCTTTATTTTGGACCTAGATTAAAATGTATCAAGACAAGTTTTTGCTGTTCGAATATTATGATTTATAATATATTGATTTATGATGATTTATGTTATCTTATGTTTACCTTGCGCACGCGCGAATGAATGTATTTATTAAATATTGACACCCAATAGTGTCACGAGTAATGAAACAATATGTGGCGCCCCGATGTATAATCCGCCTTTGGTCGGGGTGTTACAGATTGGTATCAGAGCTCGTTGACTTTAGGATAGGTGGTTAGACGTAACGGCCTAGAATACCTAAGAGTCCCTTATCGCGCATGAGAGAAATCTCATGTTTGCGCGCTTATTGTTAATTACTCGTTATGAATATGCTCGCGCTTGCGCAGTATATGATTTTATGATTTATTTCGCGATATTTCGACTTTTGCTGAATTTCGATTTTTATTGATTTTTCTTGCATATTCGTTTGTTGGGATTTGAAAATCCGAAAAGTCATGGTGATGCATGAATAGTTGATTTTCAATTTCCATTTACGATCATGTTCTGATGTTGGAGACTTGAAAAGTCATGGTGATACATGAATTGTCAATCTCCAATACTCATTTTCTTGTATATTTTATATTGAAGATTTAAAAGTCATGGTGATACATGAATCGTCAATCTCCAATACTCGTTTGCTCGTATATTTTAAATTGGGAATTCGGAAAGTCATGGTGATACATGAATTGTCGATTCTTGATTCGAATTTGCTACCTTTATTAAGTCTGCATTTAGGGTCATTTATTTTACTTTAACTTTTGATAGTATCTGACTCCGTGAAACCAAGCTTTTCGAGGTTATACTTTGTGCTAAAACCAAGATATTAACTAAAATTAAAACTTTTATAGAATGCCTCCGCTATCTCGTCGCCATCTCAAGAAGAAAGAAGCCGCGCGCAGACGCTCGCAGCAACGTTCCCAGGAAATGGCCGCCGCAATAGCCCAAGCTTTGAGCCAAAACAATACCAACACCTCCAGTTATAACATTAAGTCCTTTAACGCGGGTACCCCTCCAAAGTTCACAGGTCTTGAAGGAGCCACCGTGATGCTCCAGTGGCTTGAGAAAATAGAAAACACTTTCCTCCACACCCAATGCCCCTCAGACAGACGAACCCTATATGCTTCCAGTGTCCTGGAATCTAGAGCGCTTACATGGTGGAATGGAGTAGCTCATGCGCGTGGCGCAGAAACTGCTTCTAGCATGCTCTGGGAGGAATTCAAGGAAATTCTGACGCGAGAATTCTGCCCTCCCAACGAAGTTAAGCGCCTGGAGGAGGAATTTTGGAATCTTAAGCAATACAGCGGTGAAGCGCGCGAGTACGCGACGCGTTTCCATGAACTAAGCCTGCTTGTCCCTCACCTTGTTACCCCTTCCCGCCGAGCCATAGAGAAATTCCTTGGGGGTCTCCCCATGGAAATTCAAGATTCTGTATGGGCCAGAAACCCAGTAACCCTCTCTGACGCCATCGAGTTGGCCGCTGTGCTCAGCGACAACCATGTCAGAGCAGGAACCCTGTTCCTGCGGGGAACAGAAAAGACCAAACTCACCAAGACTGCCCTTGAACCAACAGAAACCAAACCTGAACCCTCAAACCGTAACAACCTCAAGCGCAGGCGCAAAGCCTATGCGCTTACCAACCCGCCCATTGTCCAGCAACCCATTTATCAACCTCCAGTTTACGCGCCTAACCCACTGTCAACCTACCCAACACCTCCTGTAGTCCACAACTATGCCTTAACCAATCCCGCACTCCCTGCCCCGCCACCTAAGAAACCTTACACAGGAAATCAACCCTTTTGCCCAACCTGTAGACTTCACCACCCAACCCAAACCCCGTGTCGACAATGTAACCGATGTGGCCGCGTTGGTCACTCTGCCGAATACTGTAGAGTCCCTCTCGCCAACCCAATTGCGCCAACACCACCAGTCTACCCGCAGAATCCACAACCAACCTACCAAAACCCACGACCCAGATCGTGCTTTAACTGCGGTGATCCCAGTCATTTCCGGAACGCGTGCCCAAGGCTACAAGTTCAGATTACGCAAGCGAATCCGGTGAACCAGATTTCAAACCAAGTGACGCGTGGACGAGCTTTTAACATAACCGCGCACCAAGCGCAAGCAAATAATGACGTAGTTAATGGTACATTTTTGCTTAACGGATTTTATGCTTCTATACTTTTTGATACTGGCGCCGATCGAAGTTTTATCTCTCGCGCCTTCGAGCAGAAGCTTGCGCGACCGCGCAGCGATTTAAAAGAAGATTTTTCAGTTGAATTGGCTAATGGCGAAACTGTTTTAATTAACTCGGTGATTAAAGATTGCACGCTTAACCTTAACGAAAACGATTTTCTAATCGATCTCATCCCCATGCCTCTTGGAAGTTTTGATGTTATCATTGGTATGGATTGGCTTTCGCATAATCGCGCCGAAGTTATTTGCGCCAAGAAGTTGATTCGCATTCCTCGAGAAAATGGTGATCTTCACATCTACGGCGAAAAACCCTCCAGTGGTCTTAAGCTTATGTCTTGCGCCGAAGCCCAAAGACTCATGCGGAAGAAGCGTATTGCATTTTTAGCCCATGTGGTCAAACCTGCTGAAGAAAAGAAGCTTCGCGATATCCCCGTTGTGCGTGATTTCCCTGAAGTTTTTCCTGATGATCTTCCTGGTATCCCTCCCGCTCGTGAAGTCGAGTTCCGTATTGATCTTGTCCCTGGTGCTTCCCCCGTAGCTAAATCTCCTTACCGTCTTGCGCCCGCTGAGATGCAAGAATTGGCAAGCCAACTTCAAGAGTTGACTGCTAAAGGATTCATTCGCCCTAGCTCTTCGCCCTGGGGTGCTCCGGTGTTGTTCGTTAAAAAGAAAGATGGATCGTTTCGCATGTGTATTGATTACCGCGAGTTGAACAAACTCACCATTAAAAACCGGTATCCCTTACCGCGTATTGACGACCTCTTTGATCAACTCCAAGGTGCCTCTTGTTTCTCCAAGATTGATCTCCGCTCTGGCTATCACCAGTTGCGCATCCGCGATGAAGATGTTCCGAAGACTGCTTTTCGAACTCGTTATGGCCATTTTGAATTCTTGGTCGTGTCCTTCGGTTTAACCAACGCACCCGCTGTTTTCATGGATCTAATGAATCGGGTGTGTAGGCCTTTCTTGGATAAATTCGTGATCGTGTTTATCGATGATGTTCTGGTGTATTCTAAGACCAAGGCCGAGCATGAGCAACATCTCCGGTTGGTGTTGCAGAAGCTTCGAACCGAGCAGCTCTATGCTAAGCTTTCCAAGTGTGAATTCTGGTCTGATGAAGTACAGTTTCTTGGCCATGTTGTGAACAAGATGGGTATTCATGTCGACCCATCCAAAATTGAAGCAATCAAGAACTGGATTACGCCATCCTCTCCTTCTGAGATCCGTTCCTTTCTGGGCTTAGCTGGTTATTACCGGCGCTTCATTTCGAACTTCTCGAAGATCGCTTTGCCTTTAACAACTCTAACGCACAAAGGTAAACCATATATTTGGGGCTCGAAGCAAGAAGAAGCCTTTCTATCGCTCAAGCGATTGTTGTGTGAAGCTCCTGTTCTTGCGCTACCTGAGGGTAATGATGATTTTGTCGTGTATTGCGATGCATCCAACCAAGGTCTCGGTTGTGTTCTTATGCAACGAGGCAAGGTTATCGCTTACGCATCAAGGCAACTTAAGCTTCACGAAAAGAATTATACAACTCACGATCTCGAACTTGGTGCAGTTGTTTTTGCCTTGAAGATCTGGAGACACTACCTTTATGGTACTAAGTGCATCCTCTACACTGACCATAAAAGCCTTCAGCATATCTTTGATCAAAAGGAACTCAACATGAGGCAACGCCGATGGAACGAACTCATCAGCGATTACGATTGTGAGATCCGGTATCATCCTGGTAAGGCTAATGTGGTAGCCGATGCGCTCAGCCGAAAACCCTGCCAACTTAACTGTATCTTGCCGCGCACCCAGCTTCACTTCGCGCCGATTCAAAGCAACCTTGAATCGCGTATTCGTGACGCGCAGCGCGCATCCATCAGTAATGGTAACCTTCGCGCCGAGTTAGCGTGTGGCGCGGAAGCGCACTTTGTCCCTAATCTGGGTGGAATTCTCTGCTATCTTAATCGCATCTGGATTCCCTGTGATGAGAATCTTCGCGCTGATATCCTGAGTGAAGCGCACAAATCTCGATATTCCGTTCATCCTGGCGCTGATAAGATGTACAAGGATTTGCGCATTACTTATTGGTGGCCCGGTATGAAAAAGGATATTACTGTGTTCGTAGCTAAATGTCTGACTTGTTCTAAAGTGAAAGCTGAACACCAACGCCCATCTGGTTTGCTCGAACAACCAGAAATTCCTAGTTGGAAATGGGAATGTGTAGCGATGGACTTTATTACCAAGTTACCTTTGACAGCAAGCAAACATGATAGCATTTGGGTAATAGTGGATCGTTTGACTAAGTCTGCTCACTTTCTGCCCATTCGTGAAAACTACCGTGTTGAGCAACTCGCGCAGCTTTATGTCAAGGAAATTGTCTGCCGCCATGGTACTCCTTTGAGCATCATATCCGATCGCGATGGCCGTTTTATATCTCGCTTTTGGAAATCTCTCCAATCTGCGCTAGGAACTCGCTTGGACATGAGTACGGCATATCATCCTCAGACTGACGGTCAGTCTGAGCGAACTATTCAAACTCTTGAGGATATGCTCCGATCTTGTGTTCTTGATTTTGGAGGTAATTGGGATTCGCACCTGCCTTTGATCGAGTTCTCTTATAATAACAGCTATCATTCCAGTATCGGTGTGGCCCCATTTGAAGCACTTTACGGTCGTAAGTGCCGCTCCCCGATTTGTTGGAGCGAAGTGGGAGAAGCTCAAATCACAGGACCCGAACTTGTTCAAGAGACAACCGATAAAATCGCCAAGATCCGTGATCATCTGCTGACTGCCAGAAGCCGACAGAAGAGTTACGCAGATCGTAGGCGGAAGCCTCTCGAATTTCAAGTTGGTGATCTTGTTCTCCTCAAAGTGTCGCCCTGGAAGGGTGTTGTCCGCTTTGGGAAGAAAGGTAAGCTTGCTCCTCGATATGTTGGACCATTCAAGATTCTCGTGCGTGTAGGAAAAGTTGCTTACAGACTTGACCTGCAGCCCGCGCTCAGTAATGTGCATCCAACGTTCCATGTATCCAATCTCAAGAAGTGTTTAGCTGACGAGAACCTTCACATTCCACTTGATGAAGTTCAAGTTGATGAATCTATGCATTTCGTTGAGAAGCCTGTTGAGATTATGGATCGCGAGGTTAAGCAAACCAAGCGCAGTCGCATCCCTATCGTGAAAGTTCGCTGGGAGTCCAAGCGCGGAGCCGAGTTTACATGGGAAAGGGAAGATCAAATGAAGATCAAGTACCCGCACCTGTTCTCTGCGCCACCTACTTCGAGATAAATTTCGGGACGAAATTTCTTAAAGTAGGGGAGACTGTAACATCTGCCCCGATCCGACCCGACCCAGGTACCCGTTTCTCTGACCCGATCTCTTTCTTTTATGATTTAATATTTATACTTATATTTTACTTTTAATAATAATATATATTTTCCTTCCCGCCTCTTTCTCTCTCTTTCTTTCCGCCGTCCCGTCCCTCTCCTCTCTTTCCGCCTTCTTTTCCCTCTTGTCGCCGTCCCGCCCTTACGCCTTGTTTCCCTCTTTTTCTTCTAACTCTTTGCTTGTCCTTTGTTCCTTCCCGCCTAAGGTTGTCTGCGCAGCTCCACGACCCAGACCCCTTACAAGGAATCCTGCGTGAAGACCACCTGTTTCAGCGATACGCGAGACGAACTCTTCTCGCAGCGCGCTAAGAATTGTAATTCTTCTCGCAGCGCGCTAAGAACGGTAGTTCTTCCCGCGACGCGCTAAGGATTGTAGTTCTTCTCGCAGCGCGCTAAGAATCGTAGTTCATCCCTCGACGCGCGAAGAATTATAGTTCTTCCCGCGGCGCGCTAGGAATTTTAGTTCCTCCCGCGGCGCGCTAAGAAATGTGATTCTTCCCGCGGCGCGCTTAGAAATGTAGTTCTTCCCGCGACGCGTTAAGGTTGGTTCTGTCTGCCTTCGCGCTCGCGCTCTCTTGACCTTCTGTGTCTGCCTTCGCGCTCGAGCCTTCTCGCGCTAAACCCTTTGAGTTTTCTTCTGTTTAATCTAGCCGTTTGCTTTTGTGTTGTCTTATCTTTTGTGCTGTTGACCTAATCTGCTTTATGTCTGAAAAGTTACTTTCGGCGCAGCATGCGCACCAACCCCATTGGTTGGCAGAAAAAGTGACTGACATTATCTTTTGAGATCTGCTTTTGCCATGCTTGACCAGTACCTTTAACTGACCTGCCCATGCCTTTTTTCTGTTCCCTGTCAGCTTTTTCTCTTTTTCCCTGCTGCCATATCTTTTGATATCTTTTGCTTTTGGAATCTTTTGCTTTTTGAGATCTTTTTCCCCATTTCTAGGGATTGTGTTCCCTAGGGTTTCTCTATAAATAATAGTATTATTTTTCCTAACACTACACACACAAAACACTTAATCTCTCTTATTCTCTCTTGCTCCTTGCTCTCTCTGCCGCCTCCCTCTCTGCCTCCGTCTTCCTCCCTGTTCTGTCCTGCTCTTCCGGTAATATATATATATATTATATATAATAATTTACTTATTAATTATGCTAACTTATAATCAAGACTTAAAACAAATCATTAAAACAATAATCTTATTTATAGGTTAACTTGTGCTTGTTTAAAGTTGGTTCTTGCTTTATCTTACACCGCATCGTTTATCAAGTGAGTAATCTCGTACCTAATCCCTTTTTGCTTTTAATGTTTTGGGATGTTCATGTGTTCATACAAACTTAGAGTCTTAAACTTGTTTATGAGCTTTAGTCGCGCAGTATCCCATGTGTTGAGGACGTTTACTTGGCTGTTTATTTGTATGTGTGTATCATTAACCGCTTTGTTCGGCCTATTCCGCAGTTTTCATGGATCCATTAGATGAACACGGGAGACCTATCGTTTACGGTTTTCTTTGTTTACACTTGCACAGATGTTTTCTCGTTTTTGTGCTCAATTGGGAGCACGGATTGAACTATGAACTATGAGCTATGATCTATTTAGGCTTGATCACAATCTGATTGCACCCTTGTTAAACACCAGACATACACGTGTTGCGCGCAGATTTATTGTTATCTATGTATTGTATTAAACTTGATTTCTCACCAACGCGCAAGTGTTTGACGTTTATTTTAACACATGTTCAGGTTTGCAGTAGCTGTTTTGGAGCTTGTGGACACGTAGGAAGTTTTCTTTATTTTGGACCTAGATTAAAATGTATCAAGACAAGTTTTTGCTGTTCGAATATTATGATTTATAATATATTGATTTATGATGATTTATGTTATCTTATGTTTACCTTGCGCACGCGCGAATGAATGTATTTATTAAATATTGACACCCAATAGTGTCACGAGTAATGAAACAATATGTGGCGCCCCGATGTATAATCCGCCTTTGGTCGGGGTGTTACAGTTCTACCCGCACAATCACGAAAGAGGAAGCAAAACTTCGCACCTATTATCAACCACGTTCAAAGGTTAACTTGTCCTCAAAAGATGAGGAAAACCTACACGCAGGTCAGATGAAAGTTAAAGTTTAGCCATCCTACTAAGTGCAAGTGACGGTTCTACCCGCACAATCACGAAAGAGGAAGTAAAACTTTAACCCATTAACCACGTTCAACAGGTTAACTTATTCTAAACACTTGGAAAATTGCTAATTT
This sequence comes from Bidens hawaiensis, assembly GCF_021521415.1. Taxonomy (NCBI): domain Eukaryota; kingdom Viridiplantae; phylum Streptophyta; class Magnoliopsida; order Asterales; family Asteraceae; genus Bidens; species Bidens hawaiensis. The sequence goes on along the minus strand of NW_027495404.1, from coordinate 59,923 downwards.
AAACTAAGTATGCAAGTCATAAGTTTATAAAGCAAGAAACCCAAAGAAGGAAATAACAATCTTATACGCAAAAAGATTTATATTTCACAAACGAATTATTACAAGAATGGCCGGGTAACTACCCACCTACGAAAAGAAAATAAATACATCTGTACAAGACTATCCTAGCAATGGGAAGGGATCTTCAGGATCAAGCTTCAGGGCCGCTTCCACTTGGACCCGCTCCATCAGAAGAACGGGGCGGTTCGAGGAAAGCTTTAAGGATAGCTAACCCATCATCAGCAGCAGCTACTTGGTTCACCTTCTCCACCACTGGATGCTGGAAGGCGGCATATTGATTTACTGCTTGGTCATATATGGCTTCAGTATCAACATTGTACAAAGGGAAGTTGGAAGGCGGGAAGCCTTTCTCAATGAACCCTAGACCAAGCAGGAAGCCGGCCCGTTCCCCATCCTCGTGAGAAGCGTTGAGGGTTGCGCTCATAGCATCATCATAGGATGTCTCTGAGAAGACCCGATGCACAACCTACAAAAGAAAATAGTGTCAAAACCTTTTCTATGTACAAAGGAAAGCGTGAAGACGTAAAGCTAAACATACCTGAGGCAACGCTTCTCGAAGAAGCCATTCCTTGGCAACCAGAGCTTCTTGGAGGGCGGCTTGAGCTTGGGTGCGGGCGCGTTCGGCTTCGCTTTTGTTGAGGTTGGCAAGTAGCACTTCCTTTGCAGCAGCCTCTTCAACGCCCTTAAGCTTCCGCTCGGTGTGGTCAAGCACGCCCCTCTGGTCCAGGATCTCTTGGAGCTTCTTGGCATCTTCCATCGCCAAGGCATCATGAGCACGTTGGAGAGCCTCTAATTTGGCCTTGAGCTCCTCGTTCTCCACGCGTAAAGGCTCAGCAACGGCTTCAGCCTTGGTGGCCCTCTCGGTTGCGTTCCTCGCAGTCTCCTTAGCCAGCCGAAGCTGTTCGTTAACAGCTTGGGCAGCCTTGGAGCGGGCCTCGAGTCGCGCTTGAACCTCAACCTCGAGGGCCTTGAAGGCCTTCTCCTTCTCCGCAGCAGCTGCGGCCAACTTTTGGTTCTCCTCCCGAAGAGCCCGCGCTTGAGATACTTCCTTGGCGCGAGCTGCTTTTAACTTGTCGTTTTCACGACAAAGCAGCTCGACGCGCGGCTGCATCCGGGCCTGGAGAACCCGAAGCTCATTGGTTAGCCTACCCTCCTGGTAGCTAGCCATGGCTTCCCCCAACGCACCATGGGGAGCAGCGTGGCGAGCCCATTCCACGCACTCCACAGGGGTACGAAGGGTTGTTCCTCGGCGTATGTTCCATCGCGGAACATACACTTCATTGGAATCCGACACTGCAAAAAACAAAAAAGCAGTTAGGAAAAAGATGATAAAAAATAAAAGTGAAAAAGGGCCAAAGGAACCCTACGCACCTGTAGGGTCTATAACAGGCCGATAGCCGCCGAACCCATCACCTGAACCCAAAGGAAACCCATCCAAAAGGTCAGGCAGATGGGAAGGTGGCAAAGATTGGCGAGTACTCCCATGCGTACCTGATGGGCCGGCCGTCGGTGCCGGTGGCGGGGGCATGGTGGCAGCCGCCGCAGTCGCTGCCCGCAGAATCCGCAGCAATCGTAACCGCCGACTCGGTGAAAGATGCTGTAAAAATCGCACTTACCACCGGCGGTGACGTCATCTCGGCTGGAACAGTCGGCTCAAGGGACTGAGCAACTGATCCAGCGGAAGCAGGCGCAGGCGCCTGGGTCGTCGCCTCAGGTAGGCTGACCGAGCCTACCGTCATCGGCGGAGAGGTACTCCTCTGCGCTCCACCCTGGAATGCGTCAACATCCACGCCTGCACAAGAAGATAAGTGTTAACAATAAATTTATGAACGATAAATCTACAAAAACAAGGATGTTTGTACTTACGGGTTTTCTTGAGCCTGAACGTACGGACGGGCGGGGACGAGCCCGATGGAGCCGGTCTCTTGATGCCGGTCACCGTCGTCGTCGTTGGTTCTTCGGAGGTAACAGTCGTAGCCTCCGGAGCAGTGGTCTTCTCACCACCGGGGTTCCCCGCCACCTCTTCACTATCTGACTCAGTGTCAGATAGGAGCACCGGATCAGCTGTGGAGGCCACCTTCTCCTTCCCTTTCCCGCCGGCAGCCTTCTTCTTCCGCACCAACGGAGGACCATCTGCGGATTCCTCAGAAGAAGACAGGATGTCAGGAATTCCAGCAGCGGGTATAGCATTGAGGGGTTGAGGATAAAGTATCGCCTTACCTGGCCGCCGTTGGCTCAGGATCTCGTGGCCCAGCGGATAGACCTCCACAAACCGATCCGCCGTTTGCTCTAGGATAGGCAACTCGTTCTCGTCTAGAGCACGAGTGCCCACCCGCACGGGACCGTCAGCTTCCCGCGGGTACAGGAGCGACTCCAAATCGTTCCCCTCTGAAAGAAAAGAAACGGTTAGAAGACAAACTCATATCAGCAAGAAAGACAAGACATACCATAAGGAATAGAGTTCAAACCGTATTCGAGAATGATGGGAAACCGAGACGCATCCTTCCATACCCGGCTCATCCCCAGCATCACCATCCCGGACTCCGCAAACCGGTAAACCGGAGATTGGACCCGGGATATCTTCGCGAACCATTCCGCCTCCTGGTAGCTGGAAGCGTGAAGGCTCGGAAGCGCTTGTCCCTTCTTAAACTTCATGGCAATGGGGATGGCGCGGGCAGAAATGTAGAAGAACTCCCGCTTCCACGATCGGAGACTGCGCTCGGTCACGCAGATCTTCAAACCCTTAATACGGGTTGTCAGGGTGTACCACCCCTGGATGCACCTCCAAGTATAGAAGGTCATCAGGCGGTCCACATAGGGCTCAATACCCAGAATCCGGCACACCCACTCGAAGTGCCGGATCTTGGCAATCGCCATCGGATGCACCTCGGTCAGGTGCACACCGTGCCTCTCCAAGACACGGTATATAAACTTTGTCAATGGGAACCTAAGGTTCCCATAAACAAAGAATGCAGCATATACCCCGATCTTGCCACTGGGGCATCGTACACAGTCTGGTGGGGTTCAGGAAACTCAGGCTCAAGAGACTCAAGCATGAATTTCCTGACGACATACTGGTACTGATCGACAGGTAGAGCACACTGGCACTCGCCAGCAGTACTCCTATCGTCGGCTACAGCTTCAGCATCATGGGAAGACATATTGCAGAAGAAGAAGAAACGATTTCGGAGGAATGCTCAACTAAATAAGGGAGTATTCACCAGAAATCGCCTTAGAGATGAAGAGAAGAAGTGAAGATGTGGATTACAAAGAACCCTCTCCCCCCTTATATAGTAATCGCAATTAATGCGGTGAATTTAATGCGGAGGAGAGAGAAATCGAAGGTGCAATGAAACTATGACACGTGGCAAAAAGCAAGCTGGAAACAGCTGTTGAAAGGACGTTTGCCAGTAAATTCGCGGCCACGCGCCCGAAAAATCACGCCCACGCGCCTGAAAAAGCGTCTGGAATGACCATATAATGTCACGTCACCATAACTTCCTGCACGTCCTGACACAGTCAGAAGAAACCGTCGCACGACGTTTCAGAGGTTTGGACTGTTCCTATCTTTCCACCAACCTTTCGAATTTCAAAATTCAAAATTTAAAAATATTAAAAAGTAAGCGGGAAAATACCCCTTACCTTGGCAAACAAGTAACCGTAAGACGGATGCGGGTACAGTGTAAAGGCAAAACCCTTCACGCACCTAGCACCCGCAGGGAATTGAAGCCAAGTAAAACCTTGGCAAACAAGTAACCGTAAGACGGATGCGGGTACAGTGTTAAGGCAAAACCCTTCACATACCTAGCACCCGCAGGGAATTGAAGCCAAATATTCCTCGGCAACCAAGTAACTATAAGACGGATGCGGGTACAGTGTAAAGGCAAAACCCTTCACATACCTAGCACCCGCAGGGAATTGACGCCAGGAATACCTTGGAAGTAAAGTAACCGTAAGACGAGCGCTGGTACAGTGTTAAGGCAAAACCCTTCACATACCTAGCGCTCCGCTGGGAATTGAAACCAAGAAGGATCTTCTGGGCAATGCTTGCGGAAACGGAAATAACATCCCCGCATAGCGGGAACGTCGAGAACTACGTTGTTTGAAGCTCCAGGATGGAATTGGTGGTTTTAACATAATTGATCACTATGTTCAAAACTACCAAAACCTCATGGAGAGTCCACACAAGTGGGACTCAACGCTCCTGACTTGCGAGGAGGTTACAGACCTACCCGCATCATACCCAAAGACCAAGCAGGAAACTCGGGAATTTCTGCAAGTGACAAGGACTTCCGCGGGAGGAATCCCCATGGAAAACCTTAAAAAACCCTTTTCAAAACCCTTTGCTTAAGTCCAAAAGTTCACCTCACTTTATTAAACACGCATGAGAAGAACATTGGACTGGGGGGACTTGAAGAGGTAGGTCCCAGCAGAGCCCAGTTGGACCCGCAAGACTCACCTTAAACAGGGACGTCTGCGCAGAAACCAACTGGATCCGCAGGACCAACCATGCTCAGAGACGTGACGTCCTTACGCGCAGTACGCAAGCTGTTCCCGCAGGAAATGCCTCCCAATGGTGAAGGACTCTGCCTGTTCCCGCAGCTGCGGATACAAGCCATCAGGGAAGGCCACCCGCGCAGCAAGGCTACACGCACAAGGCACTTAGCTCTCAATCACTCAGTGTCACCTGAAGGAATGAGCGAAGCCGGGAACAATCCCGCACAAGGGCGGGAGGGGGAATACTCCCGCCCAAATAAGCCAGTCCGTATGATACGGGAAGATCTTCTGTACTGTACCTGACGAGGTATGGGAAAAAGATCTGACTAAAGATACGACAGCTTATGGACAACAGTATGGCGAGCAGCATGCTCCTACACTGTATGTCACTATTAGCCGCTGCCTACTCACCAACTCTTGTCATACCACGTGCGTAGCCGGCAGTTGGTGGAAAAGGAATAGTATACAGCAGGTCTGGTCGCTATCAGCCGCTACCTACCCACCAACTACCAGCAGGGCACGTGCGTAGGCTACTGTTGGTGGAACAGGAACACTGTTGCAACCGGCCATACCTCCTTGGAAACCTACCTTCGGCTATAAATACCACAAATGGTATGACCATCTCATCTTATCATATCTTATCACATTATCATCATATTATACCTGATATCTGCTCTAGCAATCTCTTAATATACTTTTATATTTAAAGAGAACCCCCCCTTTTATATACTTTTATATACTTTTATAGTCTGATTCTCACGCCGGAGGGTGGTCACAAGGAGGAACCCCCCCTTCTCAGTGACGAGCTCACGGTGTCTGTTTTGCAGGTTATCAGAAGAACCATCTTCCAAGGGTCTAACCCCTCGTGGGAAACATCTATCTAACCCCCAGGTTACTGGTAATCTGCCCGGGGTCCGGTTAGTGTTTCTTCAATCACGTACAATGTTCTTGGTTGACAACTGACATGTTGCCAGAAATATGACAAGACTATTTGTACTCATGGACTTTGGAAACTACATTAAAAACTCAAATCAAATCATATCAAACACAATGAACATGTACTTGTTTGTGACATGGTTGCCAGTAAAAGTTGTTTCTCCTAGTACTTTGTATTTATATGTTTGCAGTCAGAACAGAACCAGTGACTGTGATGTTGGATATATTGCGGTTAGTTTAGTGGATAATATTTTGAAATTACATGAATAACCTTCATCTTTTACATGGTTCTAGTAAAAAGGTACCATGCATATTTGGAGGAACAATGTGTGTCGGACTCGGGACTGTAAAAGAAAAGCTTTACCTTGGGTCTAGACTTCATGAACTTTATCTCCAAACTTCCAGAATGTTTTTTGTTTGGCTCTATACTAATTGCTGAAACTACATTGGTAATTGAACACCCGACCATGGTCTTTGGTTCATGATTTTTTTAGTTGGAAACCTACGACATACCAACTCAAACTACATTAAAAGCATAGTTATCAAATGTGCTAAGAACATTAAAGGAGCATAGTTCTCGCCTGGGGCCTAGGCGCAAAACTAGAAGCAAAGGTATCTCGGGATACTTAACTTTTTTTTTTGGCAAAACGTGAAACTACTGCAACTTTTTTTGTTCTCTAATTTATTTGTTTGGATCCCTAAGTAAATGTTATAATACCCCAGGCCCAGGATCTTTTTTTTTTGGAAACTCCTAAATATTTCTCTAGTCCTTCACTGCCCAAAGTGCATAAAAACGAGGGACTGAAAAAAACGATTAAAAATATATTATGTATGGGAAAAATTCATACTATTATTCAAATAAATAAACAAAAGCTATTATATAACACACTTTTGCAATTATCTTCTATAATCGCACGGCCTTGATGCCACTCCTAACTTCAGGCTACGGTGTTTGTTGGAGTCGGTTTAATTCTTCAAGGACAATTCTTAATTTTTCAACTTTAGGATTAGTATAATCGCGATTGAAGATCAATCATTTTTTTTCCTTCTCTCCTAGACAAATTAAATAGCCGAAGCAATGCCTATATTTTAGAGTAGCATCAGAGACTCCATAGAGTGTGTGAGTTTGTCAATTAAAAAAAAGGCAACAAGAACCCCACTTTATCTACGTTTTTAAAAATATATTAACCGTCTTGAACAACTACTAGTATCTATAGTTGAACAGAAAATGTCTTTTATATATATACACTAGAGGTGTACACATAATACAGTTAACCGATTCGAGGAATTGAACTGGTTTGGAAATGGTTAAGCAGGAACCAGCTTGGAAACAATAAAAACCATATATTCAGGGCCGATTTATAATTCTCACCATTGAAACTGATTAGACTAAACTGTATCGGCATTATGTTTTCCACTTGAACAAAATTGGTTAAAGGGCCTTTTTTGTTCCATCTTCCGTTTTTCAAATGTAGCTCGTCTCCTAATATTAAAATGGGCCTTTTACTTTATTTATTTACAACTTTGTTGGTAAATGGGTATACTAGTGTTGATTCTTGCCTAACTAAGTTTTTAACTTTTTATGGTTCCTCACATCCATTTAAAGAGTGGGCAAATCTATGTGCTAATAAAATTAGGTAAAAATCACATAAATACACACTTATGTCGAAAAAGAGTAAATTACATGGACTTGATAAGCAACAAATTAACATTTCCTCATAATTAATGAGAAATTGTTTGTTTGGCTTAACCGTCCCCCCCCCCCCCCCCTTCCCTGCCTGAACACAAGCACTAATTATTAATACCAAAACATTAACTAATCAACTTAACATAGAGTTGAACTATATCATATGTTATATATTGAATGATATTAGTTCTCATTTATCATCTACCTAATGTTAGATGTTTTATGCATATGAGGACAGAGGTCGTAACGGGAACACAATTTTCAGATATATGATTGGTGATTTTTAAACTCATCTTATGGCACCATAAATACATTATATTATATCATTATTCTCATAAAAAAAAATACCCAAATAGTAATTAAAAACAGTAAATTAAGCTAAATTAAGACAAAGAATTAGTATGACTGGTGATCAAACCTCATGCAACTTTAGTGTGATATCAAATCTTTTGATATTGAATTAGGAAACAAAATTGATGAAAATACAAATAATGATAATGGGCTTCAAATTATTTATATATGAGTGGGCTGAACATGTGTATTTAACTTAATTGGGCTGATACAAATGAATTATAATTGCACTTGAAAGTTGAAAGTGAATTAACTATCAAGATCACAACAAAAAGAGAAAAAAAAATGCAAGTTCAATTTATTTAATAGTAAAAAAATAATCTTGTAGTGAGAGTATTAGATTACTTAATTTTATTTTTATCTAAGTAAAATTTTGTGATCACAACCTATTGAAGGTTTTCTGTTGTAAACTTGTGCTACACATGAGTTAAGCAATGTTTTAAAGCCGGTTCGTACTGGCTGGTTGAACCGGAATACCAAATTTTACACAACAGATAGGTATTTTAAGATCGGTATTTTTGGACGGTTTACTAGAACATCGACCGGTAGTTTTCTTTTTCCTTCTAAAAGCCTAAGAAATTTTTGCTATTTTGTGGCCCATATTTTTTTAAAAATTAGTTTAACCTAGTGATTAAAACTTAACACTCTGATGGCATAAACATATTGCAACGTTAATTTAAAAAAAAAACTTTGTACGAAGATCGAGTGCTTTTGTATTATTATTTTTAATTGCAGATTAACTTTTGGATTACTTCTTATTATAAAGACATGTACTTTTAGGTTATTTTCGAGTTGAAGTTGTATTTCTATGAAATTACAAGGTAAATAATTCTACCCGTTACAACCGGTTGTACCATTTTAAGTGAATTCATGTTTAGTTTATTTATTTATTATTATTTTTTAATGTATTAATTAGTGTGTTGAAAGACATGTTATTTATGATCTCATTTTAGCATTTGGTATTTATTGGTCAAATGTCGTTAAACATCATGATGTTAATTATGTTTTTTAGCATTGTGTTTATAATTGTTTTGATAACATAGTCGCATATGTCATGCAGCGATCTTCTATCGTTAAATGACAATATGCCAAATTTCTTAGGCAGATAATTGTCTTATCATTCCATACATTGAACAAAGTTACACGTAGTTTGTTAGCAAAGTGAATAAGTTGGTATTTTGGTTTTATTCTTTCATCAAGCTTAATTTAATAAAGTTGAAAGTATTCCATCTAATTACTTTTGTATATACTTTTCTTGAAGAAAAAAGATTTAAATCTTTTCTAAAGTTGGTTGGTTGCTGAAAAAGAGGATTTTAATTATCTTAAGTGTTTTATAATGTAAAAAGACTAAAAGCAAAATATCAATTTGAAGGTTTACCTACCATATTTGGCCTTTGTAGTGATCTCTTTGGTTTTACTTTTACCGACTATACGAGTTTTAGTTGTAGGCCCATGTAGTTATCATTAAGTCGTTGACTCGTTGGTTTAAAGAATGTTAGTAATAATAATTTGATATATCAAATAATAAATGTTAAATGGTTATATTTGATATTAATAATTTAATATAAAAATATATAATTGAAATTAAAAAATATTATACATGTAAAAAGTGTTTAATAAAACAAAAATTGTTAGAAGCCGGACGCGGGATGCCAAATGAATTTTAAGTCTCTCATCATACCTTATATCTTAATAAACACAAAAATAATTAGTCTATGTTCTTCCTCACATAAACTATATACTACTAGTCTTTTCTCTGTTTCACGTCAGCATTTCCTCTTTCCATGTTGGCGTCCGTGGATCTATACTCTTTACAAATGCTCTAATAGCAATAGATAAAATCTTATCTAGATGAGCCGAGCAACTAAGTAAGTAGGGTTTGTGTAAATGAGCCGAAACGATCCACAAGTTTGTCGGTGACACCGCCTCGTAACTCACGTTAAAGACGTAACTTCAATTAGTATGTTACGTAACATAAACATGTGGTTTATTCAAAAAGTTAAATGGAATTTGTGTTCCACACATATAAATCTCACTTCCAAAAACAATAATAATGTAAAGGCCGAAAGTGACAGAGAATGATGATAATAATAATAAATAATTAAAGTGAAGTGAGTCCAAACACCCACCAAGTGTTGGTAGGCCCCACATGTTTCTTGTTTTGATGGGCTTTTTCCTCAGCCTGCACATACTCCATGTTTATACTCATTTCATCCACCTTATTTAAATTATTATTATTATTATTGTTATTATTATTATTATTATCCCTGAAACATGAGTTTTAGCTAAATATATTCCTAATGTTTTTAGGGTTTATGAGATTCATTCCTTTACATATTAGCTTCTAATGCAAAGATTGAACATAACCCAAATGGGGTTTCATCATTTATTCTTCTATGTTATTATTATTATTCTTTACAGTTTCATGGAGTTTACCAAAGCCCAGATTCCAGGTTCACTCTTAACTCTCTATTGATTATGCTTATTCATGTTATCATCTATATGAGACATTTATGTTATTTTTTAATAAGTTTGTTTACCAGATGAATGTTCAATGGGTTCCTATGTGTTTCTTGGTTTGTTATTAAAAAGATATAATTTTTCATGTTTTTAAGGGTTTTAATTTTTAAAGTTTATATTCCTTTTTATGATGAATACTTTTCAGAACCTTTTCTTTATGGTAGATTTATTTGTTGCTGTCAACATTTCACCTATGAATATTCATTCACTATCTGATGCAAACTACTAAAGTTTTGTCTTGATCATACCATATGAATCTTGAATATCTTTATTTACATACCCTAAATTAATTCATTGAGATCATACCAAAATGTAAAATAAAAATATAAACTGTAAAAATATAAAAATGTAAAAAAAAAAGCTGTTGTACATGGATGATGAGCTTCAACAAACTAAAAGTCAAAATAGTAGTGTATAGCATATATTCAACCTCACTAAAGGTTAGGTGAAGTTCCTTTGAATCATTTAACATTTTCATTTAGTGGGTCATTTCCATTTTCTTGATCAAGCCCAAGACTTTATCTTGAATGGTTAATAGCATAGGTTCCATTCACCACTTGTTTGCGCGAATCCGATTTTTTTAGTTGTGTTTAAAGAGTTAAAGTAAGATGGGGCCCACAATGCACATATTTTTGTTAATCTTAGTAGTTAGTAAACTGGACTGTTTTATGCAGGTTTTATAAGTTTAGATTGTGGTGGCGAAAAGAATCACACAGACAGACTCGGGCTTGAATGGACTCCAGATGATCAAATGATATATGGGACAACAAGTAAAATATCCATTGAAAACGAGACGCGAGAACAATATCAAACACTTAGATATTTCCCTGCAGATGACCGCAAATATTGTTACTCACTTAATGTGAAAGCTAGGACCCGATACCTCATACGGGCCACATTCTTATATGGCAATTTTGATAACAACAATGTATACCCGAAATTCGATATTTCCATGGGCCCCACTCATTGGGCAACTATTGTCATTTCAGATGCTAACACTATTGAGTCTCAAGAACTCATTTTTTTAGCTTCTGATCCAACGGTCAGCGTGTGTTTATCAAATTCAACAACCGGGCTCCCGTTCATTTCCACACTCGAGCTTAGACAATTTAACGGTTCGGTTTATCTTACACCGTTTGAGGACCAGTTCTTTCTTAGTGTTTCGGCCCGTATCAATTTTGGGGCTGATAATGAAGATCCAGTCAGGTATATTAAGAATCAAGTTTTGTAATTTTTTGACTCAGTTTGACCTTTGAAAGTCAACCAAATAATATTTTGACTTTATACTTGATATGGGCTTATAAAGATTGTTTCTTTTTTCATTTCAGATACCCAGATGATCCGTTTGATAGATTATGGCAATCTGATTTGGTGAAAAAAGCAAATTATCTTGTTGATGTGGCAGCCGGGACTGAAAAAGTTTCAACTAGTTCACCGATTGATATTGGGAAAGACGAATTGCCACCTCAGAAAGTTATGCAGACAGCTGTTGTCGGCCGAAACGGAACGTTAACTTATCGTTTGAATTTGGATGGGTTCCCGGGCTTCGGTTGGGCCTACACTTATTTTGCAGAAATTGAAAATTTAAGCCCGACACAAGACCGAAAATTTCGGCTTTTACTTCCTGGAGCACCGGATATTAGTAAAGCTATTGTAAACATACAAGAAAATGCGCAGGGAAGTTACCGCGTGTATGAGCCTGGATTTTATAACATATCATTTCCTTTTGTTTTATCTTTTAGATTCGCACAAACAGATGATTCTACTGAGGGTCCTCTTGTTAATGCAATTGAGATCAGTAAATATGTTAAAATAAGTGACGGGTCTTTTGATGGTAAGTGTGAACTGGTTTACCCTTACGTGTTTTGGGTGTAATTATGAAAAAGTAATGATCTTGGGGGTGTTTTTGTCTTTTTGGTTTAGGGGCTGTGGCTGCTAGCTTAGTATCCGGTTACAAGTCGTTAGACTGGGCTCAAGAAGGTGGCGATCCGTGCTTGCCAGCTCCTTGGTCCTGGTTGCAGTGTAATTCAGACCCGCAGCCCAAAATTATCTCAGTGTAAAATGTCTAAAATACCCTTTTCCCGTTTAATTGTTTTAGCAAAAGCATTTTAATGAAACCTAACATTTTATGCAGCAAATTGTCAAATAAGAACATAAGTGGAAACATTCCTTCTGAGTTGGCCAAGTTGAGCAGCTTAGAAGAGCTGTAAGTTTAACTATGCATTTTATTATTATTGTATGATTGTTCATTTTTATATTTTGCGTCATAACAAAATAGGATGATATATCACTTGAATTCTTGTAGGTGGATCGATGGGAATGCGTTTACTGGTTCAATCCCGGATTTTAGTGGATGCCCAAACTTAAAGATCATGTAAAGCAGATAACTTTACCTTTGCTTTCCTAAAATCTGTGATTTATATCGGCTAATTATAATCTTTTCTTATGCAGACATCTTGAAAACAATCAGTTGACCGGTGGTCTACCCTCCTCGTTAGCAGACTTACCTAATTTACACAAGTTGTAAGTACTCAATACCTTTATATAGAAAACTAAAGTCAGCATTTGACTTTATAAAGTCAAACATAACCCAAGTTTTCTTATGTCTAAAAAATCGAGTCAACAATTGACTTTAGAAAGTCAAACTCAATACACAGGTCTCTTGACAAACCTAATTTATGCAGGTATGTGCAGAATAACTTGTTATCCGGATCCGTGCCATCAGGTCTTCTGAACAAGAACATGGTCTTAAAGTCGGTATTATTTTTCATTTCTTGAAATATTTAGTGAATTAACTAATATTACTCATTTGTTATTAAACACAAATGCACAAGCTCAAATTCTTGTTAATTTTGGTTTTACCAGCTACACGGGAAACAATAATCTTCATAAGAAAACTGGTGGCGGGAGGCTCAAAAAATACATTATCTTTGGATTAGCAGTTGGAGTTGTTGCTTTATTAATAGGATCTATAACCTCGTGCCTGATCATACGCCAAAGAAAAAAATATCCCAAGAAAGGTATATTTTTAATTTTTTATTAATCATTTTGCTATTTGATATACATTTTTTAATATTCTTGATTTTATTTTGATAGAGCCTGAACGCAACTTCCATATTTCTTCTATGAGTAATGCAACTTCAGAAGGTGCCCAATGTTTTACACTATCTGAACTTAGAACCGCAACCGATAATTTCCAGAAAAAAGTTGGTTCTGGAGGCTTTGGTACTGTATATTATGGTAAATTAACTGACGGAAAGGAAATCGCCGTCAAAATATTAGGAAATACCAACATCCAACAGGGAAAAAAGGAATTTGCAAATGAGGTAAATTAAATTTTCTTCTTAACAAATTTTGTTCATATTTTCAGAATACGAATGCTTATATAAATGGTTTAATGCAGGTGAGTCTTCTGTCAAGAATACATCATCGAAACTTGGTAAAATTTTATGGATTTTGTCAAGAAGAAGGAAAGGATATTCTTGTTTACGAGTTCATGCACAATGGAACTCTCAAAGAACATCTTTATGGTAACCTTTTGATATTATTATTTTTATAAATTTGAATTATTATTTATATCTTTTAATTAACAAAGGTTGTATTCAAAATAGGACCTTTAGCAAAAGAACATAGACTCAAATGGATCAAACGGCTCGAGATCGCTGAAGAGTCCGCCAAAGGTTTGTGTAACCATTTTCTTGCAAAAATAGACTTTAAAATATTAAATATTGTTACGGGATTGTGATTTGTTTTAGGAATCGAGTACCTTCATACCGGTTGTGTCCCTTCTATTATTCACCGAGACTTGAAAACAAGCAACATTCTTCTTGATAACAACATGAAAGCCAAAGTTTCGGATTTTGGTCTCTCAAAACTTGCGGTTGATGGGACTTCACACGTATCGAGCATTGTTCGAGGCACTGTCGGCTATCTTGATCCCGAGTAAGTCATTATTGCCATCTTTTTCTCATATTAACAATTAATGTCAAGCTAATTCTATCATGCTTCGTGATTTGCAGATACTATATATCAAATCATTTGACAGAAAAAAGTGATATCTATAGTTTTGGAGTCATTCTTCTTGAACTGATATCTGGTAAAGAAGCAATTTCAAATGAGAGCTTTGGTATAAATTGTCGCAACATTGTTCAATGGGTAAGTCTGGTTAAGCCGGGAAGGGTCGGGCCACATGCGTTTTTGTCAAGCCGTCGAAGTTTAAGTGTTTTTTCTTTTGCAGGCGAAATTGCATATAGAGAGTGGGGACATTCAAGGTATCATTGATCCGGCTTTAGGGGACGAGTATGATATTCAGTCAATGTGGAAGGTAGCAGAGAAAGCTTTAATGTGTGTGCAGCCTCACTCAAACACGAGGCCGTCGATGTCTGAAGTTATAAAAGAAATACAAGATGCAATCTTGATTGAAAGGGGTGGAGGTTGTTCTGAAGAAATATCACGAAACTCATTTAATTCTTCGTTAAACATGGGTGTGGGAGTTGGTGTCGATCCTTATGTGTCGTTTCATGAGTCTATCGCGCTCCCCTCGGCTCGCTAGTATATAGATGATTGTTTTGTATGTATTAAGGTTCTTGTTAGAATATGGTTTTTCTTTTTTCCGGTTATAAACTGGTCGGTCCGGTTTACTTATATTCAATTTCGGTTTTGGACGGGATTGGACCAAAAAACAAAAACAATCCCATGTAATTTTACTTATGTTATTTGAGTTGGGACATTTCTTATATTCAGAGTAGCATTAATTTGAACATAAAAACGAGTTCTACAAATCAGATATTCATCTACTTTGTGTCATTTTAGTGAATGTACCTCCCTCCTGATAACATGTCATGTTTAAAACATATTTAAAACGTTTTCTCTACTATATTTTTCTTTAATTTTACTATGTGGCTCTATATTCATAATTATTGAATGTGGATAAGTTAAATTGGTAGTATCCAAATAGTTATTATAGATGTGTTGGTTGATGAATATGTACAACTTATCCGTTGGATTTTATGTGTACAAAAGTAAACTATACCTATATCATTTTTTTTGGCGCTATTATTAACCGTTTGGATTTATTTAAGTGACCAGGATAGTTCCATTTGGATATTTAGGCATCAATATTTTTGGTATGCCACCAAACTACACTATCATCATTTCAGCCAAAAAAAAACTTTCTAACTATACATAATAAGTAACTTTAGCAGCCCATTTGTGAACAAATTTAACTGTGTTTGTAACTTTGTAATCTTTAACTGTTTGGATTTATTTAATCACTTAAACTTATTAAAAAAAATGTTAGCAGTGCATGCTTATACTTATTTGACGGAGACACCCAAAAATGTCATTAAAATGGGAGGTTTTGAATTCAAATCTCATGTGATAAAATCGAAGTTTTAGATTGGGACAAGACATTTATCACATATGGTGGATTTCCTCGTGAGGATGGTCTTCGGTTCAGGGGTAACTGATGTATGAGTTTTTCTTTCGAGACGTGTTAGCCTAGTACCCAAAATTCCGTACTCGATGAATGAAGACAATCAGGCGAGGAATTTACCCGTTACCGATCTAAATTGTGAATTAAAAAACTTATATTGATTTGATTTAGATGCCAAAATACTGTATTTAGCTTATATCATCCACAAATAATACATGAAAAACAAGAGGACAATAAGTAACCAACGTGGCACATCCTGCACAATATGTTGTACTTTCCTTTCTCCACTCAAATACTCCCCCATCTTCTCCGTACCTTATCCCCTCACCCAAATTATTAAATTAATCTCCCGCCGTAATGACCGTTATACCCCCACCATCACCACCACCACCACCGTCCACCACCACAACCTTCTCCCAACCTCACCACCACCGCCACCCCCACTGGGCCCACCCCCACCCCACCATAAACCCATCTCGTATCAAATCCACCACCAACTCCACCCCCATCACCACCACTTCCACCAGCACAAACCACCGTCAAAATCCCGATAATACCCTTCTTAACCTCCTCCGGCAAAGAAAAACCGAAGACGCCTGGCTTGCTTACACCCAATCACCTCACTTACCAAACCCCACTTGCTTAAGCAGATTAATCTGCCAATTATCCTACCAAAACACACCCACTGCTTTAACACGAGCCCAATCCATCATCCACCGCCTCCGCCATGAACGCCAGCTCCACCGCCTTGACTCCAACTCCCTTGGCCTCCTCGCCGTCGCCGCCGCCAAGTCCGGTGACACCCTTTACGCCAACTCCATCCTCAAGTCCATGTTAAGGTCCGGTTATTTACCCCATGTCAAGGCGTGGAGTGCCGTCGTTAGCCGCCTCGCTAATTCGGGCGATGACGGCCCGAAAGAGGCGGTTAAGTTGTTTAGCCAGGTCACCCGGACAATCAAACGGTTTTCAGACCCGACCCTCGTGGCAAATTCGCGGCCGGATACGGCCGCTTATAATGCGGTTTTGAACGCCTGCGCGAATTTGGGGTGGACCGGCAAGTTTGGGAAATTGTTTGATGAGATGTTTGAGAGCGGGTGTGAGCCGGATGTGTTGAGTTATAATGTTATAATTAAGCTTTGTGCGAGGATTGAGAGGAAGGACTTGCTTGTGTTTGTGGTGGAGCGGATTCTTGAACGGGAGATACCGTTGTGTATGACGACGTTGCAGTCGTTGGTGGCGAGTTATATCGGGTTTGGTGATTTGGAAACTGCGGAGACGATTGTGCAGGCGATGAGGGAAGGAAGGCGGGATCTTTGTAAGATTTTAAGGGAAGTGAATTCGCGGGAATCGTTGAGTGAAAACGAAAGTGAAGTGTTTGCGAAATTACTTCCGAATATTAATTACCCGAGTGATTACGAACCGCCATTGTTGCAGAAAGTGTTCCAACCGAATACTAGAATGTACACGACGTTAATGAAGGGGTACATGAAAGCGGGTCGGATTAAAGACACCGTGAGGATGCTTGAAGCAATGAGAAACCAAGAAGATAGCTCTAGTCATCCGGACCATGTTTCGTACACGACGGTCGTTTCTGCACTGGTCAATGTCGGGTCAATGGAAAAGGCCCGACAAGTTTTAAACGAAATGACAGTATCCGGAATTCAAGCAAATCGGATAACTTACAATATCTTGTTAAAAGGTTATTGTCAACAACTTAAGTTGGATAACGCGAGGGAGACGATTAAGGAAATGATCAATGCGGGAATTGAACCTGATGCGGTATCGTACAACACGTTAATCGACGGGTGCATATTAATCGATGATTGCGCGGGAGCGCTTCAGTTTTTCAATGAAATGAGAGCTAGAGGCATTGCTCCCACAAAGATAAGCTACACTACCCTCATGAAAGCCTTTTCAGTGTTGGGCCAACCGAAGCTAGCCCATGATGTTTTTAACGAAATGGAAAAAGACCCGCGAGTGAAAGTGGATTTAGTCGCTTGGAACATGTTAATCGAAGCTTATAGCCGAGCGGGTATGCTTGATCCCGTAAAGGATCTAATTGAAAAAATGAAAAAGAAAGGGATGTATCCGGATGTAGCTACATATGGTAGTCTTGCTAGTTGTATAGCATTAGCAAGAAAGCCGGGTGAAGCGTTATTGCTTTGGAACGAGATTAAAGAACGGTGTGGTTTAATAATAGGCGACGAGATTAAGATTTCTAAACCCGATTCAAAGGTTCCCGTCTTGAAGCCGGATGAAGGGTTGTTGGATACTTTAGCGGATATATGTGTGAGGGCTGCATTCTTTAAGAAAGCTTTGGAAATAGTGGCTTTTATGGAGGAATTAGGGATAGCACCAAATAAGACCAAGTATACTAGAATCTATGTAGAGATGCATTCAAGAATGTTTACAAGTAAACATGCTTCAAGAGCAAGGCAAGATAGAAGAGTTGAGAGGAAAAGAGCTGCGGAAGCCTTTAAGTTTTGGCTCGGTTTGCCGAATTCTTATTATGGAAGCGAGTGGAGGCTTGAAGGTGAAGGAGTTGAAGATGATGAATACGCGATTTAATATATGAATCGGTATTTGTATATCGACTTTGGGGTATTTGTTGTATGATTATATACAAAATCGGTTTATAGTATATATAGAGAAGTGTATTAATTAGTCATAGAATTGTTACAATTGTATGATGAAACATTGAAACGTATAAAGGTTGTGTTGAATAAAAAACAAGTACTATGGATGAACCAAAGTTTTCCATACTTCAAATTTAATTGTTTAGCATGCTCAACACTTTCCAAGCTTTACCATGCAGATCTATGATCAATATGTGCATCAACCATGAATCTTGTATAGTTGCACATATCCTTCTTACTCTTCATCCATGGGAAGTTTTCTATTATCTTGCTTTGTTCATTTGTTCAAGTGTAACACAATCGATCGACTACCAAGTATCCCTTGACCGTTCTATTTATACAGCTAGTTGCATTTCTTCATCAACTGATCTTTCCTTACCAGTCAATAGGGCTGTAAACGAGCCGTGTCGAGTCGAGCCAGAGTGTGCCCGAGCTCGAGCTAGAACTTAATCAAGCTGGCTCGAGCTCGACTCGTTTTCTTTATCGAGCTGAAAAATCGAGCTCAAGCTCGTCGAGCCGGGCTCCTTCAATTTTTTATTTATTATTTATTTAATTTTATATTTTACAATTACAATTTTAACATACATATTATAAAAAATTTATAAACTAGAGAATTTATAACTTTATATGTTTTAAATTATTTATTCTTTTATAAGGTTTTAGGTAGTAGCATAATATATATATATATATATAAGTTTTATTTATTTATTTCGTGGTATGATATTATTATATATGGATATTAAAATTTAGGGTTTAATCTAAACGAGCCGAGCTAAGGCCGAGCCCCGAGCCGATCTCTCGAGCTCGGCTCGTTTAGAAATCGAGTTGAGCTCATTTAGAATCGTGCTTTTTCTAGCCGAGCTTTTTTCGAGCTATTTTCGAGTGAGTTTCAAGCGAGCCGCGGGCTTTTTGAACAGCCCTATCGGTCAACGACTAGACCATACACCAACCACTATCAACTTTCTTCATGCTATCCATTATTGTAAGAAAAATGATTTATTGGTTTAATCACGAACCCGACCAAGCACCAGTTCGGTCACATGACATCAGACTGCTAGCGGTTAACCCAGTCAGTCAGTTTTGTGAAACGCTGATTAAACCGAGATATAGATAACTCGAAAATTTTGGTTTTAAATTGTGGAAATAGCTTAAGAAATGTCATACTGCAACATATATATATATAAAGTTTATTTCGTTTAAACAGAATTGAGGTACTAAATTCATTACACACAGAAATACACATATATCATAAAACTAACTACTAGCAATAATAATCTTTGTCACACAACTTAAAAAACCACAAGCAATTCCAACATGATCCAATCTAGTCTATAAGCAGTATCAGCACCACAGACAGATGAGCAAGCAACAAAACCTGCAACAAAATACACATTCTTTATAACCCGACAGGCCTCGGGCGATAACCGTTTCCTTGTGGTGCTACTGCTTGATAAATAATCATCAATAACAAGCGGCAACGTTAACCCAGCAACAACAAAGGCAATAACAGATGTACGGATCAAAAACCCCTGGGTTTCAAAAGGGGTTTCTGTTCTTCCTTGATACTTTAGTCGAAGAATCTGGACCAAGGGATTGTACAACACAAGAATTGATACAAGATAAATTATGTACCATGCTTTTGACCGTCTAACAGCCCTGACATAACACAAATCAAAGAAAGACATAGTTACAGAGAAACTAAATCAAAGTGAAATCCAAGTGTAAAGAGATGATGAACTCACATGGAAGTGGGTTTTTGATTCTTTGCAACCAGCGATTCTCCGTCCATTAGTCATTCGCTTTTGGTTATGGGGATATATATAAAAGCCGGATTTATACGAATCTTTAACATTGGTAACATTGCTTTTTAAATTATTATAATTTTAATCAAATAAAAGCTTCAACTTAACATTTGGGGAAAATTCCAAAAATAAAAATAGTCTAAAAATTTTCAAATACAAAATAGTTCTTGCAAAATAATCTCCGGCGACACATTTGGATTCGTGACGTGAGATTTCGTTAACCAGCCAGATGTTGACACGTGTAAAGGTGACGTGAGATTTACATTGAAATCTGTCTTCCCCGATACTTTTCAATCCAAAATCATATCCACATAAACCATGGTTTTCCTATGAAATTTATCTGGCCCGTGAGTTTTCAAAACTCATGGTTTTCCACGTTTTTGAAATTCATCTCCTCGGACGCATTTCAGATTAAATTCATCTTTATTTGCATAGAAAGAAGAGTTGTCAGAATAGATGAATTTTGTTACAAATCTATGCAATTCGATGGTTTTTTAGATGAAAGTCATCTTTTTATTGCGTAGAATGAATAGATGTCAGATGAGATGAATTTTGTTACAAATATAAGGTATTCGATGGTTTTTAAATGAAACTCATCGTTTTCGGAAGTATTGGTTTGTTCTAACATTTTTCAAACTCCACCACTAACCACCACACCACCACCATAATCTTTCTATGCATTTTACTCTAAAGATTGAATCTTTACATCAAACCCATAATCTTTCCATGCATTTTATGTCCAAATATTGAATCTTTCTTCATACCCATATCAACTACCACCACCATAGTCCACCACCGTCCACCACCACCATTTTCCGCCCAAACCTATTAAAGTCCCATTATCGTTACATAAATTTTTCTTCAAACTCATATCAACCACCCACCACCACCATCCACCACCTTCTTGACACTTGATACTCAACCAAAGATTAAATCTTTCTGCATACCCATACCAACCACCACCACCCACCACCACCATCCACCACATTCTTAACACTTGCCATTTAACCCTCGCAACCACTTTCTTGATGAGCAAAGTTTCAATCTTTCTTCATACCCAATTTATCGGATTTTTAAAACTTTTATGAAAATCATCTGAGGAGATTAAATTCATTTGGAAATTATCACTTTTTTAAAACTTTTTTGAAAATCATCCGAGTAGACTAAATTCACTGGAAAATTATCGTTTTTTTCAAACTTTTATGAAATTCATCGGAGAAGATTAAATTCACTTGAAATGCATCCAAGGAGATGAATTTCAATATAACCCGAATATCATCTTTTTTTGAAAACTCACGGGCCAGACAGATTTCATTGAAAAACCATTGTTTTTGAGAGGATGGTTTTGGATTGAAAATTAACGAGGAAGACAGATTTCAACTAAAAAATGTCGTCACCTTTACACGTGTCAATACTTCACTGGTTATCGAAATCTATCTGCACGAATACAAATGTCATGACGAAGATGATTTTGATGGACTATTTTGGGAATTTAAAAAACTTTTGAACTATTTTGGGAATCTCTCTCTTCACTTGAAATATTTTGAGAAATTTCCCTAACAGTTGGACGGTCCTAACTAAAAGTGTATTTATTTACAACAATCCACGACTAACAGAAATCTAATGTAGTTAGTTGCATGTCGCCACAAAAACATTTTTTGCAGGAAAACTCACATTTTTCGTTGGAAAACTCAACTTGAACATCACCACCTACGACTATCTCACCACCAATTGACTCCGACGACGGTTTTATGGTTCCGGCGACGTCTATAACAAGGGCTTTTACTATAATAATGTTTATAAATGTCCGATATAAGGTTACAAAGAGGTTTCCGTCCAAAATATTGAGTTTTCCGACCAAAAGTGTGAGTTCTCTAGCAAAAGAACGTTAATCTGGCATACAAAAACTAAGTTAGGGTTTTGCTAGTCGCGGATCGTTGTAAACAAAAACATATACAAAAATAATATAAGTATATTAAAACAACATTAAAATCTAGTGGGTGTTTGCCCTTGCTTATTTTCACTAACTTATAACTTATTAACATTTTAAAAAAGAAATAAGGTTTTTAAGATTGCTTTTAATGTGAAAATGAAAAGTTAATAAGTTACACTCTTGAAGAAACGTTATATTCGTTCTCAGTATTAGATTCCAAACACCATATTTGATTCCAATAACTAAAGTAAACTTTCATGACGAAAAATTTGTTCTCAGTATGTTAAAAATGTTGTTGTATGATAATAGTTGATGGTGGGCCTTCTAAAAAGAAATCATTTGTTGTATTTAAATAGGAGGATGGGACCTATAGTCAAGGGATGAACTTACCGTTGTCATATGATCTTAGATACGACATGATAAATACGATATGATAAAACACGATAACATGTTATGCTAATCACGAACATGACACGATAACTAATCGTGTCATTTTTTCAACCACGAACATGAACCTGTTTAGTAACATGTTAACCTGTTAATGGACATGTTTAAACATACAATGAATAATACGTGTGTAATGAAAACAAAATTTTCAAAACAAGCATAAAAGTCTAGTTAATACAAAATCCATAGCATATTTGAAACAAAAAACCACAATCCTTAGCATATATGAAACAAAAAATCACAAATTCATAACATACCTGAAATAAAAAACTATAGAAGCAAATCATAACATCCAGTAAAAATATAATAGCGGGTTCTAACGAGCATAAGTCGTATATAAGTATGACTTTAGGTTTAGAACTTTAGGAGTGTATATTTATATATTATTTTTAAATTAAAAATCTACACAAGTTACTAACAAGTTAACAAGTCTTTAATCTTTTAGGACAAGAAAGTGGCGAAGCTTGGACGAAGATGTCAAAGGCGGCGGACAAAAATACACATTGAAAAAACCGTAAACGGAGGAAGCCGGGATCAATTTTTCAGTTGAAAACAGGTAAATTTACACTACATGATAAGAGATGTTTAAAGGCATTTAATTTGGGATATTTTCCATAAGAGCCCTTTCAATTTCCATTATTCCATAAATGTCATGAGGAATTTTGACATGGGTACCACTTTGGATCTTTACATCAAACCCATAATCTTTCCATGCATTTTATGTCCAAATATTGAATCTTTCTTCATACCCATATCAACTACCACCACCATAGTCCACCACCGTCCACCACCATCATTTTCCGCCCAAACCTATTAAAGTCCCATAATCTTTACATACATTTTTCTTCAAACCCATATCAACCACCCACCACTACCATCCACCACCTTCTTGCACAAGGCCTAGCTTAAACTCTTCATTGTCATAATCCACCAAAAGTAACAAAGATTGACCTTGGGTATCCACTAAAGATCCTAAGCTTCTTACCACTAGACCACAAGTGGTGGATTTATTTATTTATTTTTGAAAAAGGCCCAATATTATAAAATAAGAAAAATGGACAACTTAAAAACCGCAAAAAGCCCGAGCGCACAAACAAAGAAAATGAACATACATCAAGCAAGCCTTTACAAATTGCTTAAATAGAAAAATTAACGAAATTAAACTCGCACCACTTCTCCCACTCCAAGCCCACATGTTTTCTCCTATGCTCAGGGGCGGATTCAGTGTTTTGTCAGAGGGAGCATAAGCACCCACTCAAATTAGTATTTTCTTCTATAAGTTTCTAATATATTAAGTTCAAATACTTCTATAAGTTTCTTGTTGTTTCTAGTGCCCCAAATACAACTTTTTGAGCCCAACAAATGCAAGTTTAATTTTGTTTTCACAAAATATCAATTAAACCCGTATTATTAAATTGTTTGACCACTTCATCAATTAGTTATTAATACAGTGATAAATTCTTGTGTTTAATTAGACCGTTATGAAAATTAGACCAAAATATGAGAGTATTCAAAATATCATTTCTTTTTTTATAATTCTAAGCTATTTAACTTTGAAATTTCTTTTACTGGTAAAGTAACAGCTTTGAGCTATGCCAACTATACAAAGGTTTTCGTCAATTGTACAATATATTTTGTTTATTATGTTTTGATGAAGTTTGTTGCTTGCATTAAGATACGTGGCTAAATTAATGTAATTTCCTTTGACCTAATGAATTTATGTTTGCCCGTTTTGACTTGACCAATTTAACGTCGGCCATTTTTGGCATCCACTGGTTAAAATTCATGAATCCGTCACTGCCTATGCTTGAACCAAAGAAAAAAAGTCGTCTTGATGTGATAAACCAAGTGACGGATTTATTGTGTGTTAGATATTATCTAACACTCGTTTTTATGTCTAATATACGTATTTTTCATGTTGTTCATCACAACTAGTTAAATTGGGTAAATAATTAATAGTTTTCTTATTTTGGGTTTTTTTAATTAAATAAATTATATTATTATTCGAAGAATATCAAAATTGTTTGGGTAAGTTAATTAAAAAAAGAGTGAGTGTGTAAAAACTGAGAAGTGGATGATGTGGATAAGTTAATTAAAATTGTTTGGGTAAGTTAATTAAAAAAAAGTGAGTGTGTAAAAACTGAAAAGTAGATGATGTGGATAAGTTGGTTGTGGCTCAATGGTAGAGTACTCACTTTACAAGTGAGAGGTAGGGGGATTAAACCTCACTATCACCAACTTATATGGGAGATATGAGGGATGACCCTGGCGTGCCGTTTGGTGGGCGTGGGGGTCGGGTTTTATCCGGTGAATCCCTCAACAGGTGGACCGCTAGGGGCTTCGTCCGTCCGAACTAGTGGCCGGCTCGGGCTACCTTTTGCCAATTGGGCCACGTACAGAATACCCGGCGTTACTTAGTTGGCCATTAAAAAAAAAGTAGATGATGTGGACTAGGCCAAAGGCCCATACCATGTAGTTGAAGGTTTTCAAACATGTTTTCATCCTTTACCCTGATCTGAACACGTGGATATGTACTACAGTTATTCCTGAGGCTGTCTTCGTGTAAATAATAATAAAACAATTTAACAAAAACCAGTCACCTCGTTCGCTACGTTATCAGACGTAAAAGTGTAACACTACACTCACCGCCGCTTCTCCCGACCAACACATACATACGGTACACACATATACACCTCCGATCTATCTCTTTATCATAATTCTGATATATATACATTCATCGCACACACTCTTTATTCTTTAAATAATTACTAGTTTCCCATGCGTGTATTTTGCTTCTTGTTGTTTTGTAGATTGCATGATGAATTAATGTTAGGAATTGTGTGTTGATTGTGTAATTAAACAACATTCTGTTGATCAATCGTCACAAAACCCTAATGATCATCGTGTGGATGGTGTTGTTTTAGTTTAGTTTATAAATAAGGGGTTTGTAATGGGGTCTGATCATAAAGTTGCTAATGATTTCAGAAGTCGTATGCGGTTAAATAATGAAGTTGCATTTGGGGCAAATAAGGCCTTGTTGTGGATTTAAGCCAGCATTGTTTTAATAAGGCAAATGATGTTGAATTTGTTAAAAAAGAATCTAGTGGTTTGGATTTCGATCCGGAGAAAACCGTTGAGGTTTTGCTAGATTTGGCTAGAGACCCGTTGGGGGTTAAGCGATTAGATGTTTTGACGGTTGAAGGTCATTTATCGGCTTTTAATAAGTGGAAAGGGTATCATCAGCTTCGAGGAAGTCAGGTTTTAGGTGATGATGAAGGGAAACTGAAGGCTCGTCGTGGCAGGCCACGTAAGAAAGTGAGACGCGTGTCGGATTTGATGTCGGATGGTAACAGAAGCGTGTCGGATGTGGAGTATAAGCCGAAAAAAGGAGGCAGGAAAAGGAAAGCGATTGAATCTAAGTCGGGCGATGGAAGTCAAACTCAAACTGCGGGTGAATTTATATCACAGATATACCAGGCCGCCATAAACCCGACCGAAGGTTATTCTAATCTTGACTCACTGGTTAAATTCACATCAGATTTTAATAATTATCGATTAGGAAAAGATAAGAATGATAAGGAAGTTGGTTTAATTTCTAACCAACCAGAAACTATTGAAACCGATATGATGACTGTAACCGAATCTGAATCTAGCACGAAACCAAATAAAGAGAACTCTGTAACTTCATTGACTTTTAGGTTTAAAAGTTTGGCTTCTGTGCCATCCGTGAAGAAGCTGCATGAGATATATGGGTGTTTTGGAGCTCTACGAGAATCAGAGTCTCGAGTGTTCAGGAAGATAAAGTGTGTGAAGTTGGTGTTTGAGAGAAAATGTGATGCAGAGGCTGCATTTAGTAGCTGTGGGAAATTTAGCATTTTTGGGCCGGCTCTTGTTTGTTACCAGCTTAACTTCTGTCCAACGCTCAGGAAAAAAAACGCAGCTGGCAAAAAGAAGAAGGTGATTTCGGCGAAGAAGAAACTGCTGTTTTAATAGGTAGTGAAGTTGGTAAACATATATGACTTTTGACTATTGATAGTTTGATGCCGATTAACTTATGTTTTACCGGCTTATAAAGATTTTTTATGCGCATTAGTAAGTACTGTTGAATCTGGCATCGCTTGATGTTAAACTTTTGATCGTTATCGTTTAAGAAAATAGACATGTTTTTGGAAGTTATGGTTTTTATTTCTATCTTTGGATAGAGATGTTGGATGTTAACGTTATGTGTATTGTGTATGGCTGTGTGATGTTGCATGTGGATATTTATGGCTTTTAATGTGGATCCTTCACTGTTAAGATACTTAGACACGCTATCCGTGTTTTTGTAGGTGGACTCTTGACAGGTAAGCAAGAGATCTTGCAGTGTTATGTGTTTATTAGTCATGTATATAACAAATGAGTCGGGTCAAGTTTAAGGAAGGTTTGATTCCTGTACTTGAAGAGCGAAAAGTTTATATGCAATGTTGCATAAGCAGAGGTTGAAAAAACCTCTTATAATGTGGATTCCTCTTATAACTTATTTTATAAGAGGTGTGTTTGATAGACATAAGACTCGAGAACACGGACTCTGACTAACTAATCGGGTCGCTGATAAAGAAAAGCACATAAAATTTTCTCAATTAGCTTACAAATAACCATAAGAGGAAACATGATTATGGCTATTGAAAAAGAACTAGAAAAGGAAGTCGTGTCATGATGCATCTAAATTTTGATCGTTTATACTTGTATTCCGAAAAATTTTAAGCCATAAGAGAAGTCTACAACTTTTGGCATAGTTGTATCCTTAAAGAATGGCTTGAAAGATTTATGAAAGATCATAGAATGGTATCGAAGATTCGAGGAACACTTGGAATAACCGAGAACATTATATATGGTTTTTGCATAGAAATAGGTAAGATAACCTTGTGGCATAAGGAAAGCTTAGGGACCGTTTGGTTCGCAGAATGTTTCCACATATGTTATCTAGTTAATGATTAGACATATTGTCATCATATCTTGTTCAAATAAGGTTCTTAAAGATCAGTTTCGCCAACCATTCATTCCTAACCGATTATTGTGTTTATAAACCAATTCAAGACATTAATTTAAGTAATTTGATTTATGATGCCGCATACTTAGATCATTGATTATTGTGTCAAAACCCGAATCTAAACAAACGTTGACACTACATACGAACAATGTTGAAGAAAAACTGACAGTTTGACACGTTTCAACTTTTCATTGTTTGTCAAGATTATTACATGAAATCATGAACAACTCCAAATGGAGTCATCAAGTTACTTCCACTCTTACAGCACCCGACTTTTTGTTGAATCTGTCTTTCTTGTGTATGTCAATCTCCACCTTCAAGGCTCTTATCTTACCTTGTAGGTCCAGAAGTTCAGGAGATATTATAAAGATATTTTCCAGAGCAGACGCTTTTGGTTTCGGACTTGATTGTTTCTTAGGATTTGTAGCTTTCGGAGAATTTGGTTTTAATCCTGTATTAGTTGTTGCAGCGGTTTTTGCGGGCTGTTTAGCAGGTTGGTTTTTCAAAGCCGGTTTAGATATTTGAGGAACATTAATAGAACTTTTAACGCCTCTCGATGATGATTCCGACAGCCGTGGAGTTGTTGAACTTGAAGGTGAGGGTGAATGAGAATTAACATTCGTCGGTTTAATCTTTAAGCTCATGGTTGACAGTGTTCTGGGCAGTAAACTGACTCCACGTTTGCTAGCTTTCTGGTCGTCGTTTCTTCTTGCATTGATTGTTGATGGTTTCTCATTAATCACCGAGTATCTACGAGGAGCACTACTGCTCACTCTTGACCGTTGACCGACACCAAATGCTGAAGATGATGAACCTGGTGGTGACCTTGGACTAACCGGACTAGCAGGCAATGTCCTTGATACACGAGTACTAGTATTATTAACCGACCCCACTTTAGCCTTAGTTCTGATCGCTGGTAGTGTTTTCGAGAGGGATTCGGCTTTGTTTGTTTCAGTTTTGGAAGTCATTTTCGGCGGTGTCTTGATCGGTGCAACCTTGTGGGGACCAGTCGCACCGGTTACCTTTTTCGCTTGAGAATTCTTTTTGGGTGATATATTGATGCTAGAACTTGTTACATTAGATTTTTTAGTTGAAGATTTAATTTCTTGGAACAATTTAGCTTCCATGCTTTCAATCTCTTCGATTTTTTGTAACTCGCCTCCTTCGATCATGTTTGACAACTCCTCAGCAGCAAGAAAACCTGCATAAAAAACAAAGTGATGTTATAAAAATGAAATGAAATATATAATTTGTATATTATTGCATACCATCACTGGCTAAAAAGGCTCCATCCCATGAAAAGCTTCTGCGCGTCTCGTGCTCGGTGTTGTTATTGTTGTCTGTTTTCTCCATTGTTTTATCAGAGTATCAACTGCTTCTGCTGGCTCACCAAACCTGTATCAACATAAAATCACTTTAATGATTATCAGTTTATGTCAAGTTATACAATTGATTAAGCATGTATTATAATATATGAAATTCATTTTGAAATAGAGAAAACCAATAAACCAGCCCAAACTAGTTTCTGTTTTGTTTTCTTTGGAAACCAAAATTTACGGTTCAGTTTCAGTTATGTCTGGCTCCATAACTAAACCAAACTACAAAACCGGACCGCGCCTAACTTTTGTCAATGTTTTCCTATTGGATTTATGGATCAAACTCATTATCTTGTGCCAAAAGCATTATGTCCAACCGGGTTTGGATCAAATACAAATGACTTTGTCGTGAGAGGTATACAAATAATTAGAGTAATTATGTTAGTACTAGAGTAATTATTATTACACTATATAATTTTTTTATAATATAATTACCCTGTTCAAAACTGTAATTACTCTAGTTATCTGTATGTTCAGTATGTTACTTTTATTTGTACCGGACCCTACCCCGTGTCCAACTTCATTAATATACAATAATAGCAAATGCACAAAATATAGACAAAAAGTTTTTACATCTAGATATATCATTTTGTGCCAATTTCTTTCAAATCTAAACATTTCAAGCCCAAATTTACAATAATAGCAATACCCATACCCAAATCGACCCTGTACGGAAAACCGAAAAAACCAAAACGAAACAGTTTTCCGAAAACCAAAAATCAAAACTTGATTTCTATTCAGTTTGAGCCGAAAACCGATTCAAACCGACCCATTTTCTTAATATACTATTCTTATTCAAGTAACGAAATTTATCCTAGCAAATGAAATAATAATGTACGTAATAACGTTGCATTGTAGGTAATAATAGGCATCAACAATCACCTGATCGGAAGTGATTATAAGGTTATTGATGATTGTGCAGAAGACGTTGAAAGACGATTAACAGATGGTTTACACCTCCCTCCGACGTCTTTCTTTATGTTTTATTTAATTCCAAATGCCGGAGGATTGGGACCTTACTCTTCATCTACATTATGAACATAAACATCTTACTATTTTGGTCGGATAATGGAAGATTCACATTCATGTTCGGTCACCTAAAGAATAGGCCTTTATTTTGTGGTACCTTTGTGCTTTTGCCCTTTCATATTAATACACCTTATGCCTTATTAGTATCTTCAATTCAAATTAAATATAAAAAATATTATAATCATCTCCCTTACACTTGCATCATGTTACAATCATGTAAAAAATGATCATTTTTGTTAAATTTAAGTAAATTTGACAAAAATAAAACAGGCCAAATTAGATGAAAATTACTGATTTTGAAGTAAAAAGAAATGAAATTGCAATGACCTGATGTCTGATAATTTAGTTTTATGGATATTAGAAAAAACAAAATTTTGGCTCAAAGTAACAAATCAAGCAAATAAATACTACCCAAATCAACCAATTACTTATCTTGAAGACTTGAGTGATACATAAGTAAAAATAGATAATAAAAAACTGAGTAACAATTGAAACAAAATTAAACAAAAAACAGTAACATTTGATGTCTTGAATAGATAAATAACTAGCAAGATAAACTTAAGATCTTGGCTTCTCTTTCTTTTCCTTAAAAAGAGCCAAAAGAGAGACGCCAGAAACCTTCACAACCTTAAACCTCACTCCGGGAATATCTCCCACAGCATGCCCTTTCCTTCCGAATCCTGCAATCAACACTTCATCCTGCAACAAAAATAAAACTACGAATCAGCTAATGAACCATTAAGTCTTATCTGTTTAAATAAATAGAAAGAGAACACTGACGTTTTCTTCGATGTAGTTTAAGCAACCATCGTTGGGAACAAAAGCTGCAATCTTCTTTCCGTTCTTGATCAACTGGACTCTAGCGCACTTTCGGATAGCAGAGTTGGGCTGTTTGGCTTCAATACCACTGCAAGACGTAATGAATAAATTGTAAATTTTTTGAAGATGGAAATTGGAAACAGAAATAGGGAGTGTTTGGTTACATCTTTTCAAGGACGATGCCTTTGGCGTGAGAAGAGCCGGCAAATGGCTTCTTCCACTCGTTACCAAGGTGAGATTTCTAACATTGATATAAGTTAAAAAAAAAATACGAAATTAAATACAGAATAACAACTACAGATTCCAATTTTACAGGTTTATGAACTAATAAGCAGCAGCACATAAAACACCAATTGTCAGGATAATAAGAACACTTTTGACTTTTTCCTACTTCATTCCCATTGCTACTGTGTTGTTAAAAACCTCTGCCTAAATATCTAAAACGACATCGCTATTATGAGCTTCAAATCCCCTTTATGCAGACTTATAAACTAATGTTAAGCCATCGCAGAAATATAACGAAGACCTCTAAAGTCTAAACCGATGAAGACTAAATAAACCAACACTTAACACATTTAATTTCATCAGTTTCATAAACTACAGGGCATCTGGAATGAAAATTACAAAATCAAAAAAGTCATATTAAGGCTAAAATCTAAGTGCCGTATGCAACAAATGACACAATTCAACTGAACTCAACAATGTTTAATCTACAAAACATAAAAACTACTTGACCCTTAGCATAAAATAATTTTTTCATTAAAGAAGAATCTTGACAAAAAAATAATGGCATTCATCACCCATGAATCATCAAGATCTAAATATTAAAAAAAAAAACTAGAATAACAAATATCCAAGTGATTTATTTTACCTGCTACTTCATACTGTATATCATCCAGAACACATTATATCAACTAATGATCACGTATGCATAAATATTAAACACAAGAATTAAGCACCAGTTAAACAAGAATATGATTAGATCCATACGTACCCCATGTTTGCCTGTAGTAGAAGCTGCAAGTAACAAACCCTAACTCTGTCTTTAACGCCGCCGCCACCGATTTTGTGGTTTTGTAGTTTCTACATGTGACATGGTTGAATGAATGAGCCTGGTTTGGGTTTCTTTTCGGTCTACCTGTTAGAGGTGCACAAATCGGGTTTTTTAAATACTCGGGTTCGGGTATAGAACCGGGTTCGGTATGATCGGGTATTGGTAATAGTCGGGTCGGGTTCGGGTCGGGTATTGTCTCTAAAAACCATACCCTATGCATCGGGTTTGGGTCGGGTATAGAAACGGGTATTCTAAAACCGGGTATTTGAATACCCTATTATCGGATATTGGAAAAACCCTATTTACGGGGTTTTTCGGGTTTTTTTCCGGTATTTTTTTGGTATAGATTGGATTTTTTTAAAGTTTACACTTTTTAGAGGTATTTTTTGGGTATTTTTAAGGTATTTTTCGGGTATACATTGGGTATTTGAAATACCCGGTTTCGGGTATTGAAAAACCCCGGTTCCGGGTTCGGGTATTACCGGGTACAAATCGGGTTTTCGGGTATTATCGGGTACAAATCGGGTCCGGTTCGAGTTCGGGTTCGGGTTTTAGTGCCAAAATACATACCCTATCCGTACCCTACGGGTAGGGTCGGGTACGGGTTCGGGTATTAAAAACCCGGGTATTAAAAAAACCGGTTCCGGGTATTTATTTTGGGTCCGGTTTCGGGTTCGGGTTTTTTGTGCACCTCTACTCCCAGTAGAAGCTCACAGTTTTGGGCCGTTTGGTGATTTTAGTTCATATATTTTAGAGAAATCTGCATTTTATCTCCCTGGTTTATATCCACATTTGATGGGTTTACCCCTGAAAAAGATTTTGCGAAGTTTGGGCCCCTGTGTTTCTCCGGCTGGTTACTCTGACTCCTACCGTCAGTTGACCCGTCGTTGACCGTTAATGTCGAAGGGTAATTTAGTCTTTTACCTATTTATACACCCCTGATTCAATAAAACCCCTGATTTAGGGCTTTTTTTCCCAAACGGCCAAATACAAACCAACCGTTCGAACATTGAACCCCTAATTTTTCCGATCATCGTTACAATCAAACGTCACCTGCACACATCGCAATGTCGACCTCGTATTCTATTAGGTCGGACAATGAGTATTGTGACTCGTACGACCTATATGGTAAGGTGTTACCGTGTGTTCAAAATTTTTGTTTTATTTACTTGTGTGTTGTTAACGGGTTGAATGTTGTTATAGGTGAAAATTATTCACATGCGTTCACCATAAAACTTTTCCATGGAGGGTATTTCGCTACCGAGGGGCAGCGAAGATACGAAATGGGGAAGATCACTTACGTTGATAAAGTTCAAGTTTCTGAATTTTGTAAAAGTTTGTTGCTTTGAATACTTTGTAAGTTACAATATGGTTGTGGTACAGCTTGTTGTTTTCATTACAAACATCCGCATATTAGTTTGGACTTGGGTTTAAATCCGTTGGTTGAAGATTATCATTTTCAAGATGTTTGTGATATGATTAGAGGTAGTGATGGTATAGGTACTCACATTGTTGAGATTTTTGTATAACATGGCAGGACTAGTGGTACTGAAATTGTGGTCTATGATTCTGGATTTGTACCTGGTTTTGGTTTTGAAAGTGTTCATGAAGTGAGTGGTCAAAGTGTCCATGAAGTGGGTGGTGAAAGTGTTGATGAAGTGGGTGGTGAAAGTGTTGATGAAGAGAGTGCTGAAAATAGTTCTAGTGAGGAAGATGATGACAGTTATGATAGTGATCGATCAGATGAAAGTGATCCTGAGTATACGGCTGCCTTTCAAACACCCTTGGAGGATGTAGAAGTTGACATGAGGTTGTATAAAGCTATTGTAGATTTTGATGTGGTAGAAGCAGCAGCTGATCATATTAGTGATGATGATGGTTTAAATTCTTGCATGGATACCTATGAGAACTCTGATGATGAGCGCTTGAGTGTCTTGAATAGTATGCTAAGAAAGTTCAAGGGTAAGGAAAGGAATAATGATGATGAGTGTCCATTTTATGTTGGTCAGTTAATACCATTAAAGGAAACATTGAATGAAATGGTTAAGAGTTATGCTATTCATGCTAGAAGAGATTTGTATATCAAGAAGAATGATCCTTTAAGGTTTAGGGTGATTTGTTTGGAGACCAATCCTAATTTGGTTGCTGGTGAGGGGTCAAATGTGTCAAGTCAGGAAAAGTTGAAGGTAAAAAAAAGGGAAATGAAACCCACTTGCCCTTGTACGCTGCACATCTCAAGACAAACTGTTGAGGATAATTGGTGTGTGAAGGCCATTCCCAGAAAACACGACTGTCTAAGAAGTAGAACAATTGGTTTGTACACAATGTCTACTATTGCCAAAGAGATTGAGGTTGAGCTACAAACCACCCCCAACTTATCTGCCAACGGATTGAAGGCCAAATTCCAGCAGATGCATCAAGTACAACTTTCTGAATCCAAGATGAGAAAAGCAAAGACAATAGCCTTGCAAAGGAAGGATGGTGACCACACCAAACAATACACCCACCTCAGATCCTATATTGATGAGCTTCTTAAAGCAAACCCAAGTAGTACCATTAAATTAGATGTTGAACCATGTGCTAACCCTAACCTTAAAACAACGCAATTTAGAAGGATATATGTGTGTTATGCTGCTTTGGTTAAAGGATTTAAATTGCTTGGTAGAGAACTTCTTGGGTTGAATGGTTGTTTTATGAAAGGGAAATACCCCGGACAGATTTTGACTGCTGTCGGGACGGACGGTAACAATTGCTTGTATCATGTTGCCTTTTCAATAGTGGAAGCTGAATGCACAGACTCATGGAAATGGTTCTTAGATCTCCTTGGAGATGATCTTGACTTGCCTCATGATGCCAATTTTACTTTCAAAAGTGACAGACAAAAGGTATGTACACGTATGATATATTTGTAATAGGCTAACTCATGTACACTAATTATGGTGATTTGACTGTTGTAGGGACTTATTCAAGCATTTGAGAGTGTTTTCCCTAGGGCAGAGCATCGGTTTTGTTGTATACACATCCATGAGAACTTGAGGCAAACCTGGAGGGGAGATTTGTATAAAGGCTTGTTTTATAGGGCAGCATCGGCCGCTTCTGTCCCCTACTTCAACATGGCAATTGAGGAGATTAAGAAAACAAATCTTGATATATTTCTCTGGCTTAGTGAGATCCCGGCAGCAAGATGGTCAAGATCACATTTTTCAGGAAGGGCAAAAAGTGATATGTTGCTGAACAACCTTTGTGAATCTTTCTGTGACATTCGTCAAATTTGAGTTTCGATTTATATTTCGTTTGTAAACTTTCATATTGTAAAAACCGACACAACACCCTTTGTTCTTTATTTATTTATTATATAATATTATAATATACCTCGACCGTAAATAAACCAATGTTTGTCGTAATGTAGTGTCGTTAAGAAAAACTTATGATGGTCCAAACTTATTTTCGTAAAGTGTTATAAGCATTAGAAGCCTTCAAACTCGTTTCAAACAACCATTAGAACTTGAGGGGCCTGTTGTGTAAATACGTATTATATAAACCTAACTAAAAACAAACCCTAACATTAACTTAAACATTCCCAGCCATCTTCTTCTTCAAGCCGCTTTCCGGCCGCCGCCTTCCGGCGAGCCCAACACCAGCCACCACCATCTTGCACCACCATCACCACTAAACCACCACCATCGCAGCCCACACCACCACTTCCATCACCTCCACCTCCTTCTCTATAAAACGCAGCCGCCGCCGCCACAGCCGACGCCACCCCTGCCGGCCAACACCACCAACGAACACCTTCACCCAGCCGCCACCCACCCCCCTGCCGTTTTCCGGCGAACCTCCATTTCCGGCGAGTCCCGTAACTCCGACGCACGCCCAGCCACCACTTTCCACCTCCCTTTGGTCCATAACTCCGCCAACACCCTCTCCTTCCCTCCCTCACGTTTCCGGCAGCCCTTTACCCCTTTCTCCTCGGTTTTCATTTTTCTGGCGACCGGAATTCCTGCCGCCGTGGCTGCTGTCACTCCCTCTCTATCTCTCACTCAGTCTCTCTCTAGCTCTCTTCTCTCCCTCTGTTTGGTTTCCATCTTCGGCAGTTTTTCGACTCGGGAATATGTGATAGGTAAATAAATTTCGGTTTTGGTATTATTAGTTTCATATATTGATTTCCGGGTTTAAGTAGTTAATAATTGGTTTTTGTATCGGTTATAGTTTTGAAGCGAGATTGATGGGTATGGAGTTGGTTTGTTTTGGGTAAAAGATAAACGAGCGGGAAATGAATACATTATGTTCTTATGGGTTTAATTATTTTGGTTCGGTTGGTTTATACATAAGTTGTTGAACGAGAGGTCTCGGGTTCGTGTCTCAACCTAGACCGGTTTCGATATAATATTTTTAGACTTAACAAATTGTTACCATTAGTATTAATATCAATATATAAAATTTATTATTAGTATTATTACGTATAACTTACTAATATATTTATTTATCATTATTATTATCATTATTATTATCAAATAGATAATTATTAGTATTATCATTATTATTATTAACAAGATTATTAAT
Organism: Bidens hawaiensis; assembly: GCF_021521415.1. Taxonomy (NCBI): domain Eukaryota; kingdom Viridiplantae; phylum Streptophyta; class Magnoliopsida; order Asterales; family Asteraceae; genus Bidens; species Bidens hawaiensis. The sequence goes on along the minus strand of NW_027495404.1, from coordinate 23,750 downwards.
ATTTTTTTTATTACTATTATCTTTTAACAAAATGATTATTATTATCACTATTATTATAAATATTAAAGTTGTTATTAATATTATTAAAGATCATATTATTATCTATTGAAATCATATTTTTATCATTTATTTATTAACAATAATATTATTATATTTATTTTGTGAACTCGTTTAGAAATCGAACCGACATCGAGTATAGTATCATTATTTACTATCAATATCATTACTTATTATTATTACTATGTTTATCAACAACACCTTAAAATTAATACCAAGATTTTATTCTTTAACTATCATTATTAGTATTATTATAAACTTTATTATCAATTCCTTCTTTTTATAAAAAGCGAACCCTTGATTTAAAACCCGTCTTGTTTATATTTAATATTGGTTTGGTTGTTTAAAAGCCCAAATAAAATAATATCATTTTCATATTAATTATCATTTAAGTATGAGTCCCTAATTATTAACAAATTAACCGACAATCCGATTTACTATCGAACCGTCCTATTTATATATTTTACTTTACGGTGTCAAGTTCATTAATATATATTACATTATTTATTCTAGCTAAGGTGTTTATCATTCAAGTTGGATCTTTCGTTTACGTTCAGCTTCATTTACTTCTCTATTTAATTCTCGGTTCATCAGTCGAGGTGAGTACTTTCATACCCCTTTTTCCATCTTTCGTTTTGGGGTGACATTTCATACTTATCAAACTAAATGCTTTAATTACTTGCATCTTAAACCCACAAACGTGATTGTATACCTTATTTGAATAATTGCTCGATTTGGTGTTCTATGCTTATTTGACTATGTGTTTACAGCTTTTGGATAGTGAAACTATAAATCCTATACCATTTGGCAATGGCAAGGTGTCGTTAACGTATGCTATTAACGATAACTATAAATCCTAGACTACTCGGCATCCCCTTGTAGTTAGGTGGTGCTAATGTAAGCTTATTAGCAACTGTCATAAAATCCTAGACTAATTGCCAATAGCTAAGTGTCGCTAACTTGTTAGCGATAATTATTTATTCCAGTTTATAGCTCTTATTTATTGTTTTGTATACAAGTTTTGTGGATTTTCATACTATACACTTATATGTTCAAACTTATGAATTGCTCACCAACCTTTGTGTTGACAAACTTTATTTTATGAAATGTTACAGGTTTGACTTTTGTTGACTCGAGTGCTTGACGGAAAACGTTACCAAGACCTTTATGATATTAGCAAAACGAACAATATAATTATTACTTGTATTCAGTTTGTTTGTGTAGACGAGAAGTGTTGTTTATCGATTTGTTGAAATAAAATGAGTTAAATGAATATTGTCACTTCAAATAGTGTCTTGTGTATTTGTCCAATCACGTTGCACCCCGGCATGTTCCGCCTTTGGTCGGGGTGTGACAGATTGTAACACCCTTGGCAAACACAACATTGTCCCACTCTTAGGCTATCCCACATCGGCCGTGGACAAGAGAGATCACTGGTTCATAAGTAATGTCCTGCCTCTTCAATCACCAACTCGTTTTGGGCAACCAAAAACAAATCCGTGAGCTCTTCGTGGGCAGAGCGGACAATATCGGTGGTGCGAGGGGCCGGATGTTACAGTTGGTATCAGAGCCACTCTTGTGCCGTTCGGGATGTTGGGACACGCCTCATCGAGGACGATGAGCCCAAAGGGGTTGTCTGTAACACCCTTGGCAAACACAACATTGTCCCACTCTTAGGCTATCCCACATCGGCCGTGGACAAGAGAGATCACTGGTTCATAAGTAATGTCCTGCCTCTTCAATCACCAACGCGTTTTGGGCAACCAAAAACAAATCCGTGAGCTCTTCGTGGGCAGAGCGGACAATATTGGTGGTGCGAGGGGCCGGATGTTACACTTTCAACAAGCAACTTGTTAGAGCAAGAGACAAGCCGATCATTACATGCTTGGAGTATATTAGAGAGTATTTGACATGAGGATTGTGACTGTGAAGAAGATACAAGCCACTGCAAGGGGCCCATTAACACCGCAAGCAACAAAAGCATGGGATGAAATACAAACAGAAGCAAGCAAATTGACGGTTATGATGGTTGATGATGTGACTTACCAGGTATGAAAATTTGCATGACTATGATATTACAATCAATCTTTTGTTAATATGCAAATATGTTCATAGGTTAAAAGTCTGAGAAGCCAATGTGTGGTGAATGTGGGGGATAGAACTTGCACGTGCAGGAGATGGGACTTGACAGGTATGCCATGCAAGCATGTTGTGGCAGCCCTATATAACATGATAGAAAACAACATGTATATCGGTCCATTGGAGAAGTGGGTTTATGAAGCTTACTGGTTAGATACCTGGAAGAAGGTGTATAATCACCAAATCAGGCCCATATCAGGCCCTGATATGTGGACACCATCAAATTGCCCAACAATAATAACTCCTCCTAAACATCATACCCAGATTGGCAGACCGAAGAAGAGCAGGAAGAAGGCACTAGGTGAGAAGAAGAAATTGGCAGCTAGCAAGAAGAGGAAGAGGAAGATTGAAGAGGTTCAGAAAGTGTTTTCTGCAGGAGGAAGACTTACCAGGTTGGGGAATGAAAAAAGTTGTGGAAGATGTAGAGGTTACGGACACAACATCAGAACTTGCAGGGCATCAATTCAACAATAATGATGTCAACCATAAAGTTGTGTATGAGTTAGATTGATGGTGTGTGTTTGAGACTATTTAAGACTTTTGTTTTGAACTTTCTGGTACCATGTCATGGTTTGTGTTTGAAACAATTTAAAACTTGTAGCATGTGTGTTCGATTTGGGACATGATGGTTTGTATGCTATGTTTGATTTGGGACATGATGGTTTGTATGCTATTTTCACAGTATTTTGTTTAATGCTTTTAAAACTAATAGCATGTAGGCAAATAATGCAAACATTACAATAGATTTAATCATGTCAAATTAAAGTACAATTCAAATGCAAACAATACTAGAAACCAACTACAATGTTACTTCCAATGACAATCATCATTTGATCAGTCAGAGTCCCACACTGGATCGTCTTCATATGGATCATGATAGTAATCTTCTTTCGGCTCACTGGTGTACTTGAAAGCTGCTTTCACAACCTCAGGGTCATAATCATCACCATGATCCATTTCATGTTCTTCACTTGTTCTAAATAAGTCATCTTATTGCACTAAATAAGCCATCAACTCATCTTCACTCAATTGATATTCCTTGTCTTCCATTTGACTTTTGTCTTGGTCAAACTGAACATTCTGATCATCCTTCCCTAACTCAACATTCTCAGTTTCATCATGGCTGCAACATGACTGATAATGTGGAACACAAATTTAAAGTAAATATATGAAACAAGAAACTCTAAACATTTAACATAAACTACAATAACAACAACAAAGATTACATTATCCAATACTAAAAATACAATGTTAACAACTAATCAATAAACCCAAACATAAACAAAGAACAAAAACCAACTAATTGCTAGCAACATCTTCAAGCTTGTTACTTCTTTGGTTTTCATTATTGCAAAATCATCTTTCTTGTTCATCATCTTCACCATTGCTTGAATTACCTTTTCACAACTAGAGCATGTGGGATCATCAGCCCATTTTAGCCATCCACAACTCCCCTTCTGTAACGGACTAAATATATCAACAAACAAACAACCCTAATTCGATTCACAATTCACATATTACCCCTAAAATTGACCTAAGCAAAACGACAGACCAAATCATCATCGATTAACAGACTAGAACCCTAATTCGTGAGTAATTAAAACTTACAGAGCACAAGAATCGAGGCACGGGGTTTGCATTGGTCCTAGATATCCGGTAACATGTCGCGGCACCACATGAACATCTCACACAAAGCTCATCTGCATGGCAAGGCTTGGAAGGTGAACCCGAGGAGAATTGACTTGACTTGGATTGAGACATCTGTCAATCAGGTCGCCGGATAATGTCGTTCAATTACAGGTTGAGAGAATCGCCGGAGATGGTAACATAAAGGGAAAGAGGGTAGATCGAGTAGTTATAAACGAATCAGGGGTAATAAAGTAATTTCCTTTTTTTTAACGGGTCAATGACGGGTCAACTGACGGTAGGAGTCAGAGGAACCCGCCGGAGAAACACAGGGGCCCAAACTTCGCAAAATCTTTTTTAGGGGTAAACCCATCGAATGTGGATATAAACCAGGGAGACAAAATGCAGATTTCTCTATATTTTATATTTAGATTTTAGAGATAAGAGGTGCCAAAAAAAACGAACTCGGAGCCGGACCTGAAAAAAGCTGGAACTGGTTTGTTTACAACCGAGTTTTTAATACCTGAACTTGTACCCGATCCTACCCGTATGGTACAGATAGAGTATGCATTTCAGTTGCAAAAAACATAAACGAACCAGACCTGATTTGTACCCAGTAATGCTCGAAACAGGAACCGGTTACATACATGAACTTGGTTTTTCAAACACATGATCTATACCCGAATTTAACCGACAAATACCTGAAAAATATCCAAAAAGTATCCCTAAGAAGTGCAACCCCATTAAAATTCAATCTATACCCGAAAAATATTTCGGAAAAAAGCCCGAAAATAGAGTTTTTCATTACCCAAAAATAAGGTATTCAAGTACCTGATATTAGAATACCCAGTCTCATACCCGAACCGAACCTGATATATTATGGTTTTTAGAGACAATATTCGGACCCGAACCCGGCCTGGGTATTGCCAATACTCGATTTTCCAATACCCGGTCATACCCGAACTTGGTTCCTTACCCGAAACCGGGTTTTTTGAAAAACCCCGGTTTGTGCACCTCTATTTAGAGAAATTAAAGTTACTGAATGGTGGTTAAAAATTTTAATAGTGTCACCGAACACAGGCGTCAATGTTTTAGGAGTTAAAAATACTATGGCCTGGTATTTAAATCAAGTGGAGTCGATACACTCTCTTTATCTTGTAATCTAAATACCAGGTGTTCATAAATATTCAAGACCGATCGAACTGTCTAAACTGAAAACAAGCAGTTAGTTTGAGATCTATGCGTTTTGTTATTATACCGATTAACTGTCTGAAAGTAAAGTAAATACGTTAAAACTAATGTACGTTATTGATTTTTACAAAAAAAAATAATAATAAAAAATAAATAAATAAATAAATCTTTAAACAACTAGTCAAACAAGTGATGTATCATTTTACGAAACCATAGTCAAAAGTTTTACATTTTTCGTTAAAAGCAGAAAACCCAGCTCAAAATGTATGACTAAATTATATAAATCTTCATCCTTTGGAGGTCACTACCTCATGATGATACGAAAAAACTAATCAAACTTGACAAATCCTAGACAAAGCCTAATTATAGCAAGATGTGAAAGATGTTTCTACCAAGTTGTTAAGTTACTAGTCTTAGAGGTGCACAAAAAACCTGAACCCGGGACCGGACCCGAAATAAATACTCGGAACCGGTTTTTCTAATACCCGGGTTTTTAATACCCGAACCCGAACCCGACCATACCCGTAGGGTACGGATAGGGTATGCATTTTGACACTAAAACCCGAACCCGAACCGGACCCGATTTGTACCCGGTAATACCCGAAAACCCGATTTGTACCCGGTAATACCCGAACCCGGAACCGAGGTTTTCCAATACCCGAAACCGGGTATTTCAAATACCCGATGTATACCCGAAAAATACCTTAAAAATACCCGAATAACACCCCTAAAAAGTGTAAACTTTTAAAAAATCCAATCTATATAAAAAAATACAGGAAAAAAACCCGAAAAAACCCGTAAATAGAGTTTTTTCAATACCCGATAATATACCCTACCCGAACCCAATGCATAGGGTATGATTTTTAGAGACAATACCCGACCCGAACCCTACCCGACTATTACCAATACCCAGTCATACCCGAACCCGGTTCTATACCCGAACCCGGGTATTTAGAAAACCCGATTTGTGCACCTCTAACTAGTCTCATAAAATACACTCATGTTTAAAGAGCATGGATTTGTCATTCAAAAAATATATATTTCGCTAAGTAGCGTAGCGCATATCTTATATTGATTAACACTAGCATGCCTAGTTTTAAACACTAAGTCAGACATTTTAGCTACACTCTGCAAAACATAAAGTTAGTAGAATGAAAACAGTGATGATGAGATGTTAAGTATTGCATAACTAGAAAATTAAAATAACATTAATACAAATCCGTGGATTCTCAAAAGCCAAACTCAGCACTAAAGTTCAACATCCTATACATTAGGCTGCAATTCATCCCCTCAAACTAAAACCATTACAAAAGTCAAAAGCATCCACCTTCATTAATAAACTTCAAGCCATCCTGATCACAAATCAACACAAAAACAATAGCCAAGTTTTTTTTAAATCAAGCAACAAAATAATAAAAATGTTTCAAAAAATTTAACCAAATATACCTGCTAATCAATCACCTCTTGCTCTTCATAAAAACACCAAATTTCTTTAACATGTTTCCATTCTTCTTCTTGGGTGACTCGTCATCCATATCCTCCAAGAAAGGTGAATTCAGCTTCCCGCTAATCGTGTGAGTATCAAGAGACCCTGTCCTCTCCACAAACTTCCCATTAGTCCCACCTGATATCATAGCAGCAGCCGCTTCAGCTGCCTTCCTCCATTGATCAGTCTGCACTTTTAAACGCCTCAACTCGGCTTCCATTTCCGCATTTGCAGCCTGAGCTAAATTCAATTGCTCGGTAACCCTCTCTGCTTTCATTAATGCTTCTATTTCACCAACTCTTCCAGTTTCATTATTCACATAATTTTTCTCCATTTTCAGTTTTTCAAGTTCTTCTGTCATGTTCTTTAATTCTGTTTCGTTTTCAAACTTAATGCGTTTCAAGTCTTCCAGCTCGGCTTCCAATTTCTTGAAGTTCATAACATCTTTCTCAGTTGCTAAAACTGTTTTCTTCATCTTTTCATTTAAGTTCTTATTTTCTTCTGTTATGTTTTGCAGTTTTGCCTTCATATCTTCCAACTCAGCATTTGTTTTTCCCAAATGTGCCTCCAAAAATGGAACTTTTTGGCTCGATTCGGTTTTTGTTTGTTCCACAAGCTCGTAAGCTCTCTCAAGCTCTTCCTTTAACTTTTTAACCTCCATTTTCACACGGTTAATCTCTTCTTGATCACCATCATCATCATTAGTATCATCCGCAAGTTTACGGTTTAGCTTGCTAACAATTTCTTCCAATGAAACCACTTTAGCTTTCGATTTCTCCAACTCTACTGTTAAAGACTCACAAGATTTCATGGCTTCCAATTTCTCTAACTTCAGTGTCTCTTCTGTTGACTCGACAGTTTCCAGTTGTTTACGAGTTTGACTCACGAGTTCCAAAGCTCTAGCCTCAGAATCTTGAGAATCGTTCAGTTGAATTTTGAGTTCTTCAACAATAGCAAGTGTTTCGGACAATTCCAGCCTTAACTTCAGCATCTCATCGTGAGCTGATTCTGCATGTTTAGCATGATTAGCTTCAGATTCTGCCACCTTTTCAAGCTGCATCATGAGTTTCTGAATCTCATTCACGGCGGCAGCTAAAGCGGCAGAGTCCATAGAGTGATGGTTTTTGACAGCATCAAGTTCGGACTCCCAGGCCCGGTCCCGGTCCTGCGAGACCTTAATAAGTTCTTGAAGTCTTGATTCTCCAGAAGCCGATATCTCATCAAGCTGCTGTTGTGAATCTTGGAGCTTTTCAGTTATTTCAACGAGCTGCTTTATGGCATCTCCGGCTTCCTCATGGGCACGTTTCTTCAATGACTCCGATTGGCTATGTTGGTCCTTTGTTTTCTTTAGTTCCTCTTGGATATTTGCAAGCTGAGCTTCAAGTTCAGATACTCGGCCAGGGCGTTTCTTCTGCATTTTTAAAAATAATTAATAAAGTACAAATAATTTAAAATAACTCATAAATGCCTGACTTATTATTAAAAAATGATACTTTTACATTTTAATAGTTGAGAGCTTATGAAAAACATTTAAAACAATGTATGCTTGTAAGCATTAAAAATCCACTTATTCAGACCCTTTGACCAAATTATATGATCTCATTTCAGTCATCTTGAGTTCTTGACTCATTTATGTAAAGTACGACTAAAATCAACCCGTTGCTTATTTTGCGACTTAAATTAAAAGTAAAATGATTTGACTTCTAAAAGTAATATATATACCTCTGTCGGAGTACGAGGTGATCGACGGTCGACAACTTTTGGACTTCTAGCTATAGGTGTTTTAGCAACTGGATTTTGAGATGCAGAATTATCAGTCTCGGTTCCTGATGTTTTAAGCTGTCTTGCGGTTTTTTGTGTCCTCGGCGGCACCTCCAAGGGTGTAGCTCTGTTTTTAGATCAGATTCATTTACGTGTTAAAAAATATTTTCTTAGTAGGATAAAATCCTATATCTAAAAACACATCAGATAATATTATTTCCATATTACAAATATTCTTTCACTCTATTAGAATATGACATAGGTATAAAACCGATAGTCCGTTACACTGAATATAATATATAATGTTGAACTCATAATGCATATTTTACAGAACTAGTTAAACCAGATGGGCTTGTGTTGACACTGTAGTAATGATCAAGGGAAAATTGGTAATTTTAAGATTTTCCAAAAATGGTCAAGATAAAGATTTTCATATAATAAACACTAAAAGTGGACAGCATGAAACAGTGGTTCATTGTTAAGTCAGTATCCAAAAAGACCACTCTACAAACTGTTTAAAAAGCAACCAACTTTAATAAAGCAGGCACACCTCAGGCTGAGGGGTGTGGGGGCTCTAACGGGGGCGCGAGTGGGGGCTCCAGCCAATAATATTGTGACGTGTGGCAGAGAGAGAAACTGGATAAGATGTGTGTTGGAGCCCCCGCTGGAGCCCCTGGCCCTGGTGTGGAGGGGCTCCAGCGGATTTTTTTTTTTATTTTTTTATAAATATATTCAAAAAACGTATTATTAAAAAAACTCATAAATTATTAAAAAAAACACACATTAAAAAAAAAGTTTGGAAGATGGGTTGATTTTGGGTTTTTTTTTGAAGTTGTGGTAATTGTTTTATGTGATTTTGGGTGTGGTAATTGTTTTATGTGATATTGGGTTTATATATAGGAAGAATACTTTTTTTTTTATTAAATTAAAGAGCCCAACGGCTCATTTCTGTACTCCCAACGGCTCTTTCACGTCTCCCAATGCCCCTTTACGCCTACAGGTCCCGCGAACCACCTTGCGCCTGCTTTGAATTCCGTGCTCGCGCCCCTCTCGCGCCCCTCTCGCGCCCCGGTGGTGTGGTGCTCGCGCCTGGGGGCGCGAGCGGAGGGGCTCTCGCGCCCCCGCTGAAGCCCCGCACCCCTCAGCCTCATAATTTATAAAAGACTAAGTCCATAACCTGAGTGTAAACTGACAAACATACTGCAATGTACTAACTTCATTGCATGAAATACAAGTCACTATAGTATGATCATAAAAGATTGGTCAAATTACTGCTGTAAAAAAAGTACAAAACATAGTTCTAAACAAATACACAACATTGCACACTGTTGCACTTAAAAGCCATATCAAACCAAATATCTTGGAAAACACAAAAGTAACAAATATAAATAAAGATAAAAATATCATACCTTGTCTTAGGAGTTTGCATTGTCTAATTTACCCTTGAGTGAAAGCAATTATCTAAAAAGGCCCACCTGAATAAAGCAGTTGACCCACAAATCCTATAATGTTTTTCAAAAGTAAACTTAGGTCAGAAATATAGATTATTATAAACTTATGTAAACAATGCATATGTGAAAGAATGCCAATAATTGAAAGAAACCAAAACTAATGTCAAATAAGAAAAATACAAAAGCCAAGATTTAAACAAACAACATAATCCTTATCCCTTCAAAGAAACTCAATATAAAATACCCCCACTCCCAACAACCAAACTAACACAAAAAAAACATATAATTAATACTCACAAAATATAGATATAACTAATATTGATCGTAAAATATAAGTGTCTTTCCTTTCTCGAAAATATAATCTTGATCGATAATCTTTATCAAATGCTATTTAAAACATTAAAATAACAATCATATATGTTTTTGGAATATATTCAAAGAATGATGAACAAAGAAACAAGATCAAAGTTTATTCATGTTGTTGGATAAAAGATGTAACTATAAAAAGAAAGACAAATATTATTAGACAAGATAATCTTTATACTTTTGCTCTTTTAACTTCATAATCTACTCTTGTGCTTTAAAAAGATAACTGTACATGTTACAAAATTACAAATTATGCATATTTAGCAAAAACAATAGTGGAAATCAATATTATCCACACAGCCTCAAAACCATGATAAACAAAAAACATTGGAAGCTTTTTTCCTAAGACAAGGATTGAATGGGTACCAAGTGACCCTACTGTGTCTGTATTTACAACAATTGTAAAAAAAACCCAACTTAGATTCTCATAGATTTTTATCAAAAAGACAAAGCAATAACAGCATCTCCTAGCAAACATGTAATTCCAAATATAATACCAAAACTAAAGTCCAAATTTGTGTCTTAAAATTCGAGTTTTTTTTTAATAACATAAAGCTGCTGCATATTTTTTTCATTTCAGTTTCAAACTAACTAATTCAAGTTTTCCAAAATTACAATATACAAACAATAAGACTGATTAACTAAAACTTAAAATTAAAAAATGTGTTCTTTATATATTTATTGATTAGAATCTTGAAGTTGCGTATAGTTCAAAAAATCTCCCAAAATCCAAAAAATAACTGGCATGCTGACAGAAAAGACCTGTTATGAAATGAACCCAGAACTGAATTTGACTGAAAAGTGGTGTGAAGACAAAGAAGCTGCTGCATTCAAGTTTTCATGATAGTGAATTTAATGCCATCTTGAAATACACATAAAATATTAAATAAAATAATAAAATGTATTCCATTTTAGTTAACTTAGAAGCTCCCAACAAGTGCAATAAATTCAAATTCTAAAAGCATCTAAATTTCCACCAAACAGATTCTATATGAAGCACACAGAAAATCACACACAAGCAAATGAGCAATACTGAACCATCATCTAATTAACAAAATAACATAACTTCATATACAAAAAAAAAACCCCAAAAGGTTAGATATATGAAAATGTAAGTACAAAAAAGAGAGGTTATGAATGATTAAAATGAAGGTTACAAGTGTACCTTAAAAATGAAAGCTAGTGTGAATGTAAGATAAGTTAGTGACTGGATTTGGATGAAACAGGAGAATAAGAAAACCTAGGTTTAAGTACAGGAAGATGAAGATTGAGAGTGTTTGGTTGTGTTGTTGTAGTTCCCAATGACGACTTATTTGTACGAAAAGAAAACTAAACTTAAACAAAGAAGACGAGAAGTGAGCGGTTGCGTTGTATTTGTATTGGAAACGGTCTACGTTTTACTTCACGCGCTCTACAAACACGCTCTCTAGCTAGACTCACATGCTTTAGGTGGGATTTTTAAACTCTTTTGGATAGGAGGATTAACGGGGTTAACAATTTCAAATGCGTAAATTGTGGTTTGTTTAGATATGTGGTTTTGGCTAAATAGTTTTAAATTTATGATTTGCATTCCATGTGGTTTCATTTCACTTGAAATTAAACTTGAATTCACCAATCTTGTTAACTCTGGTCGTTAAACTGATCAACGTTCCCCTCACATGAAGTGTTGTTTTGTCACACCCCCCCCCCCCATATAAACCCCAGGAATTGAAGGCAAATTGATGAAAATTATAAATTTAAAATTATTGAACTAAAACTGTAGATTTGTACCAAATCACAAACACGAAAACCACAGTTCACTCATGTCAAAATAAGAGTTTATTTTAGATCCATGGTATATGTGATATATGATAACTACTCATGTGTCATGTGTATGTACTCTTTATAATGTTTGGGCAAACTAAGTTCCAATGAGGTTATTTGACAAGTGAGTATCAGTTTAAGGCATAGTAAGATCTATTAATTAAAAAAGTGTGATATGTAATTTTGTTTATTTTCTTAAATAATTGAGATTAGTAGGCTAGACTCAATTGTCTTCCCTTATTGGTACATAGAGCTTAAAATTTTCTTATTGTCAGTCATGACATGTAAAGTAGTTATACGAGTCGTGTACATGTTTGATACTTGTGTTAATTGCGTTGTTTCTCAATTTAAGGCATAGTAAGATCTATTAATTAAAAAAGTGTGATATGTAATTTTGTTTATTTTCTTAAATAATTGAGATTAGTAGGCTAGACTCAATTGTCTTCCCTTATTGGTACATAGAGCTTAAAATTTTCTTATTGTCAGTCATGACATGTAAAGTAGTTATACGAGTCGTGTACATGTTTGATACTTGTGTTAATTGCGTTGTTTCTTTTTTTTTTTTGAACAACTTTCCATTAAAACACTATCCACCAACTTTTGCTAACAAGTAACTAACAGAAGCTGGTAAACACAAAGAACAACAAAATTATCTTATAGGCCTATTCCACTTTAACCAATCTAAATCCAAACATTTGGATCTATTCTAAATCCATAAAAAACTTAGAACTTTAATGTCACCAAGAATGTTCTCTATCTTCAATGGCCTATTAGAGAAAATAGTATTGTTGTGGGCCTTCCAGATACACCAACAGGCGACCATAATAATAGATTGCACTATCTTCCTCTTGTGCTCTTTTTCCGATATATGTTTATGAACGTCAAAGATGTCATGAATTGAGACCGTGAAAATGGGAGGAATGTTGCACCAAGAGCTGATGCTTTGCCAAACGACCGAAGCCACGTAACAAGAAGTGAACACATGATCCACCGACTCTGTTGACGCCATACAACAACTACAAATACCCGGCCCGACAAAGACTTTTCTTTTTATTAAGCTGTTGGTCGTGGCCAACCTATCTTGAAGAGCCTTCCAAGCGAACACATTCACCTTCAAAGGGACCCAAGAGTTCCACTCCAAAATTCTCTTTGGCGGGAGGGGAAGTGCTTGGTATAAAAGCTTTTTCACCGAAGCTATCGAAAATAACCCGGATTTGTCACCACCCCATTTCCATTTGTCGTCACCTTCTTTGAATCTGAAATAATACATCTTCTCTAACAATCCCATCAACTCGCTTACTGCAGACTCATCCATGGGGGGCTTCTTCCAATTCCAATTCATCATAATTACCTCATCCCTTTGTCTACATCTATCTGCCACTAGACAACCTTTTGAGGCTTCCAAAGAGAATAAATTAGGATACAAAATTTTTAAAGGATATCCGTCTAACCAAACATCCAACCAAAATTGAATCTTTAACCCATTCCCAACTATCCCTTTGATTTCTTTAATCAAAGAAACTTGAGAAGATGCAAGAAAATTATCAATTTTTGCAATGTTGCCCCAAGTGCCGTTTATCTTTTTGTTATATGGGAGAGTCGGCCACGTTCGAGGGGTTTGATGTATAGACTCTATAACCCTTCTCCATAACCTACCTTCTTCCACCTTATACCTCCACCACCACCTAGCAAGAAAAGCTAGGTTTGAATTTCTAGGCGAGCATAAACCCAATCCCCCGTCCCTTTTCGCTGAATTCACACGATCCCAAGCAACCCAACTAATATGTTGTTTCTAACATGTTAAATACCGTTAAAACACGAATTGTCAGCCTCATGTATTTGTAACACCTTGGGAAAACCTCACATCTTTATATTATGTTATATCCACATTAGATACGAGGCCATAAGGAATACCGCCTTAAAAGCATCAATGTGCTTGAGCGTAATGGTTGAGGATAAGAGGAGAATTTAATATATAAATGTGTAAAAACGAGAGTAGTATTATGATGAATGGTATCCAGGTAAGTTTCCACTTGAGCAACAACAAATTCAAGAGCCTTTTGTAGTCAAAGCATACAGTATTGATAACACGAAAGATCGGATGTTACAGTAAGACCTAACAGATTTTAATATCTCTATTTTTAGAAAACTGGTAGTAATTTTACACACACTTAAAATAAAAAAAAAGTAAACGTGCATAAATTTTAGGAACGAGTAAAGTGCCATTTTAGTCCTTGTGGTTTGGAAAATAATGCGAATTTAGTCCAAAAGTTTATTTTTTTCATATGGACCCTCCACGTTTCCCAGTTCTTGCCAATTACATCCAAATCACTAACCCCGTTAAATTTTATCGTTAAGTCAGGGGTAGACATGTCTTTTCACTCTTTCTTTATTATAATATTTATTTTAGTAAACTTCGGTTTTCGTCCCTCTGGTTTGTCAAAATCTGCAGTTTTAGTTCAGTAGTTTCAAATTTGCAATATTCTTCTTTATGGTTTCATTTCACTTGCAATTAAACCCGAATTTATTAACCTAGTTAAGTCTTGTCGTTAACCCATTTGCGTGAGCCTTTTCTTTCTCTCCAAATAAACCTCAGCCCTAACTCGCAACCCCCTCACGTGAGGGGCTGGGGTGTATTTGGGGAAAAAGGGAAAAAAGAAGGAACAAAATTGCCCCTCACGTGAAGGGCACACTGATGGGTTTAACAACCAAACTTAACGAGATTAGGGAATTCGAGTTTAATTGCAAGTGAAATGAAATCATAGGGAAGAAAATTGCAAACTTAAAACTACTGGACTAAAACCGCAGATTTGGACAAACTATAAGGACGAAAACCGCAATTCACTGAAATAAGTATTATAATAAAGAAATAGTGAAAAGACATGTCTACCCCTGACTTAAAGATAAATTTAACGATGTTAGTGATTTGGATGTAATTGGCAAGCATTGGGAAACGTGGAGGGTCCATATGCAAAAAATAAAGTTTTTGCACTAAATTCGCATTATTTGCCAAACGACAAGGACTAAAATGACACTTTACTCTTTTAAGAACCAAACATGTTACGTTTCGATAAATCATTGGACTACAAATGTGTGAACGAAACTTTGGGACAAAAACCATAATATGAGGATGCCATAAAAACCATCCGTATATATATTTTAAAAATGATTATCTATCTTGTTAGTTTAGATAATATAATTGATTTTTTCACAAGTGTTTATAACAAACAAAAGGCCATCTTACATCAGTTTTCCAGTTATAAATTTAAACAAGCTCATTTTATAAGTCATATACTTTCAATGGCAGTGACATCATTTTACTTGCTTTTTAATCTACCATTCAATATAAAATATATACAAAATTAATTGATATACCGTTTTCTGTGCAAATTAATCGTTCATGTTAGTCTACTTCAACTTGTATTCAAGCACACAGAAAATGTAGCCAACATGATCATATTGATTATGAAATATGTATTTAATTATAGGGTCAAGTTATTCTACAAAGGGTAACAAAAATGAAAAGTGTGAGAAGTCATAAATAATTGACATGTGTCAAGTGGGGCCAAAAGAAAAAGGGTATAGAGATAATTGTACACATTTTCTTTCTCCACATGCAAGTCACATGTTAATACCCCCATCATTTTAGAACGTTTATAACTTTTTCGTATGAAATTTTTATTTAAAAAAAATTCATCATGATAACAAGCGTTTTTTTATCTTTAATATGAGTATGATTTTGTTATATAAAATTTAAAACAAAAATCACGTCATTGTGTCTTTTTCGCACACCATTGTGTCTTTTTTCGTCATTGTGTCTTTTCGCACACCATTGTGTATTTTCGTTTATCATTGTGTCCTTTTTCGTCATTGTGTCTTTTCACACACCATTGTGTCTTTTTGCTTATCATTGTGTCTTTTTTCGTCATTGTGTCTCTTCGCACACCATTGTATCTTTTCACACACCATTGTGTCTTTTTGCACACCATTGTATCTTTTCGCACACCATTGTGTCTTTTTTCGTCATTGTGTTTTTTCGTCATTGTGTCTTCTAACTCATCGTTATGTTTTTTTAAATACTAATAACACCATTGTGTAATAATAATATGTAAAAATAATGATAAAATAACAACAAATTATCTAATACATAAAACACAATGATTAATACATGCTACACAATAAATTAAAACGTAAAACACAATGGTGAATACGTATAACACAATGACCTAAAACGTAAGACAAAATGGTGAATACGTATAACACAATTACCTAAAACGTAAGACACAATGGTGAATATCTATAACACAATGACTTGGAACGTAAAACACAATGGAAACAACATATTACACAATGACTTGAACGTAATATATAATAAACGCAATACTATTTTTCTCAAATTAAATGAATTTGTCATATGTCAATCCGAATAAAAGACAATGATTGTATTACACAATGACTAAAAGTTAATGACGAACAAAACGACACAATGACGTAATTCTTTGTTTTAATTTTTGTCTTTAATATGAGTACCAATTGAAAAATATAAGATCAAAATCTATAATACAATTCATATGTAAACTCAACTAAAAGACACAATGAATAACAAACAAACACAATTAAAAAAAACCATTAATTTTTTTTATTTTTATATAACAATATGATACTCATATTAAAGATAAAAAAAACGCTTATTATTATGGTGAATTTATTTTTTAAAAATAATGTCGTATGAAAAAGTTATGGACATTTTAAATGATGGGGGTATTAACATGTGTCTTGCATGTGGAGAGAGAAAGTTAACAAATGTGGATCAAATTTTATTTATTGAATTAATCTCAGCCATTCAAATTTAAAATCAATGCACTAAATTCCTTCTCACCCTTCTCATTTTTATTGTCATTTGTATTTTAACTTTATCCTTTAATTATATTATAAAACTAAACTAATGTTTAATCCTGTTAATACAGGAATATGGGAAAGGATTTTGAAGGATGGGGAGAGGGAGGCCCACAAAGTAACCCTTGTGACCTTGTCCATTAAAGGAACATAATAAGTATATTTTGGGCCATAGCATTAATGGCATCGCATGGTAAAACACTAAAATGGATAGTCTCTCTTGATCCAAAATAAAATATCTTAATTTTTAAGAGGTACAATCACTAATGCATAAAATACAATCAATAATGCATAAAATTTTAAAAATTTGAGGACAATATAGTATTTTTGACATCATGTACGGTTAAGAATGTTTACTTTGCAAAATAGTTACAAAAATGATCCTTCAACTTTAATACAACTTTGGTAATTTGTAAGGTAGTTATAAACCCTCCATCTTTACCCATCTAATTGACAAATTCATTTAAATATTTTATTTCTTAAATATTTTTTTAATATATTGTGTTTTAAACAAAAACGAACCTACCATTGCAATATGCTTATTTTTGTTGACGTTTTAATGTAAATTTTGTTTTATTTTGAGTGTTGATTATAATATACAAGTCAATTAAGCATAAGAGTACAACTCAAATATGCAATTATGAACCTAAAATATAATTACAAATTTAACCCTTTAACTATACTCAACTTTTGTAAATTTAATTAATAATTACATTTCCACCCCCTTAAGTTTACCCATATAATCATATATATATATATATATATATATATATATATATTCTTTTTCTTTGATTTTCATTTATATCTTTAAATATAATACGTTTTAATAAATTTCAAACATACAATCACGGCGTGTTTATTTTTGTCGACGTTCCAATGTAAGAATATTGGTGTGCATGTTATAAACTTATAACCAAAATGATTTCGTGTCAATTAAAAAAAATATCAAATTTGGTTTAAGTCAAAATGCCGTCAAAATGAGTTTTGATTATTTTCTTTTAAATACTTTTATTGTTTTGGGTCAACGATTGAGGACTTTGACAGGTCAAAATGCCTTCGAGTTATAACTGTATGTAAGTCAAATGAGTTTAGGCCATTATAAAAAAAAGTTTAAAATCTTGTTTAGGCCAAAACATGCAATAAGTAAAATGAGTTTGAGTCGTTTAAGAAACAAAAAGTTCTCAATTTTGGTTATGGTTAAAACATGTTATAAGCATAATGAGTTCGAGTCATCTTAAAAAATGGTTTTGGTTTGCGTCAAAACAATTATATTCAAGATGAATCCAGGTTATTAAAAAAAAACCAATTTTGGCTCTGGGTGATAATTAAATCTTTGGTCGTTTATGAAGGTTTCAAAAGACTCCCAAATAACACTGACTAACATAGTAGATTTAGTTCAGGTCAAAATGCCCAGTAAAATGAGTTTCGATCATTCTTTTAATATTTTAATTTTTCCGGGTAGACGATCGAGGACTTTGATATGTTAAAACGGGTTCGAGTTATAATGGGATGTAAGCCAAATGAGTTTAGGTCATTATAAAAAAATCGAGGACTTTGATATATTGAAACGGGTTCGAGTTATAATGGGATGTAAGCCAAATGAGTTTAGGTCATTATAAAAAAAATCGAGGATTTGTTCAGATTAAGATGAGTAATAAGTAAAATGAGTTTGAGACATTAAAAATAAACTGTCAACTTTGATTCTAGTTAAAACATGCTATAAGCATAATGAGTTCGATTCATCTTTAAAAAAATAGGTTTTGGTTTGCGTCATAATAATTATACGCAATACAAATTTGGGTCATTTAAAGAAATTATCAGTTTTGCCTGTGGGTGAACATTAAATTTTTGGTTGTGCATGAAAGTTTCAAAAGACTTTCCAAATAACCATGACTACCATAATAGATTTGGTTCAGATCAAAATACTCAGCAAAATGAGTTTCGATCATATAAAACTTGATTTTTATTATTCGTATACTAATTGTAGCATACAAAAAGTAATATTCATTTTTTGAAAATTGTATTATGCGATATGTTTAAAGAGTTGTAACTACTAAAAATATGTTTAAACATATTGTCATCACCGAAGCATCGTACGGGTATACTAGTTTTAAATAGTAAAGGTCGTTTTCTAGGGGGGAAACACGACATAGTTAACACATGGGCTTTATTAAAATAAATATATTAAAACATCTAACAAATAACCTTAAAACAGGTCTCTAAAATCAGGTTTGATAATTCAAACTATGAATTATCAATAACTAATACTCCATTTGTTTAAAATATGATACTATCTGCTTTGTTTTATTACATTTACTTACTAATTTGAAGTTATTATAATCCATTTGTACGACTGTACGACTTGTTTTAACTGAAACTCATTCCGCCCAATCCTCATAATCCATATCAACCTGTCGCCCAAACCGCCTACTTTACAAGACATAAACACAAATATAAAATCTTATTCGTCAAGGTTATAAACAAACACAAACACTCCATGACAACAAAAACATATAACTTTGCTTGTGCCACCGTCTATCAAGCACCCATGTATGATCACCAACATGGAAACGCAACGATAAACAATAGCAACAAGCACAATCACAAAACATACAAAAACATAACACAATAACAAAGTTCACACCAAATCCAAAATTCATAAACATAGCGGTTCATTTCTTCTTAGCTGCAGCTTTGGTTATCTTCGCAGGTCCTTCTTGTCCACACTCTTGATCACACCAACCGCAACCGTCTGTCGCATATCCCTCACAGCAAACCGTCCCAAAGGCGGGTACTCAGAAAACGTCTCAACCACCATAGGTTTGGTTGGAACCATCTTCACAATACCCGCATCACCATTTTTCAAAAACTTTGGCTCCTTCTCGAGTTCCTTACCCGACCGCCTATCAATCTTGGTTTGCAACTCAGCAAACTTAACCGCAATATGAGAAGTGTGGCAATCGAGCACGGGTGCATACCCGTTCCCAATTTGTCCCGGGTGGTTCATAATAATAACCTGGGAAGTGAAACCCGCAGCACCCTTAGCAGGATCATCTTTCGAGTTAGAAGCAACATATCTGCGTTTAAGATCCTTAACCGCAACATTTTTAACATTAAACCCGACATTATCACCAGGAACCGCTTCTTGAAGCGCTTCGTGATGCATTTCCACTGATTTCACTTCAGTGGTAAGCCCGGTCGGGCCAAAAGTCACCACCATACCGGGCTTGATAACACCCGTCTCAACCCGTCCCACGGGCACTGTCCCAATCCCACCAATCTTGTACACATCCTGAAGTGGTAGACGAAGCGGCTTATCTAAAGGCCGCTTCGGTTCACTCACATTGTCAAGTGCTTCAAGCAATGTAGGTCCTTTATACCAATCTAGATTTGTAGACCTTTCAATCATATTATCCCCTTCAAACCCGGAGATGGGAACGAAGGGGATTTTGTCGGGGTTGTACCCGACTTTTTTAAGGTAAGACGACACTTCCTTAACGATTTCATCGTACCTAGACTTGGAATATTTAGGAGTTGTAGCATCCATTTTGTTACAACAACATATCATTTGCCTAACACCAAGAGTAAACGCGAGCAAAGCGTGTTCACGAGTCTGCCCGTCTTTAGAAATACCCGCTTCGAAACCACCAGTAGTCGAGTCGATAATAAGGACAGCACAATCAGCTTGTGATGTCCCGGTAATCATGTTTTTGATGAAATCACGATGACCGGGTGCGTCAATGACCGTGCAATAATATTTGGTGGTTTCGAACTTCCATAAGGCGATATCGATGGTGATACTGCGTTCACGTTCGGCTTTGAGCTTGTCTAGCACCCAAGCGTATTTAAAATGAGCGTTTGTTCATCTCAGCAGCTTCCTTTTCGAACCGCTCGATGACACGCTTATCGATGCCACCGAGTTTGTATATCAAGTGTCCGGTCGTGGTTGACTTTCCAGAGTCAACATGACCGATGACCACGATGTTGATATGAACCTTTTCCTTACCCATGATTAAACTGAGCTTGCTCTGAAAATACAAGATCACATAAGAATATAAGATCATTGTTAGAGAACGTAGCTAATTATTTTTTTTATTTTTTATTTTTTGTATTAGACTGGCAAGTTAAAAAATGTAAATTTTTACCCAACCCGTTTTGACTAGTAACCTTAAAAAAGTAAGCTAGAAAGTCAAAATCGATTAAAGGCTATAAAACAAGTTTGAGAAAAGATTAAAATGATATACGGTGATCGAATCATGATTTGGTATACATTAGGTAATTCAAAAACCTAGGAACAAATTTCAACAAATTTACTTAAAAATTTAAAATCACAAAAGAAAAAGCATGTTTAACACAGCATAAAAAAGTGATCATACTGACGATCAAATGGAGCATATGATCAAGATCAACAACATAAATACACAAAACAAACAGGTAATAAATAGATATTCATAGTTTATAATTAATATTACTAATAATTTATAGTTTATAATAATATTACAAAAAAGTGTACACTCAAACCTTGGATTTCTACGATGACAATATTGAGAAATGAATGCCAAGAAGATGATTTTGAAGGGAGTATCGGGTGCATTATATACCACAGATTTAGATCACTAGCTCTTGACTTGCTACTCAAGGGTTTGCTTTCGGCCGTTTGATTGTTATTGACCTAACAGTCTACGTTGGTCGTGTTTCTTTGCCTCCACGGCCATGACAAAATCCCTAATTTCAATAAACTTGGGCAGCACGTATTATTAAATATTAGCTACGAAGTCATAAATATCCACATCAACGTTAAAAAATAATTAAGTTATCTAACACATCATATAGTGAAACCTGTTAACTTGATAAGTATCATATATATTACTTCAATAGATTAAAAAAAAGTAAATAGAACTTTTGCGATATATATATATATATATATATATATATATATATATATATATATATATATATATATATATATATATATATTGAACGGCAAATTAGGATCACTCACGGACCACTGGAGTATCATCGTGTCACCAGCAGAACCACGCGATCATATCCATCTTCACTAGGCAATAATGCCTAACCACCAATTCAGAAGGAAACCCAATAAATCTTAGGAAAACCCCCTTGTGAGATTCAAACCCAGGACCTTATGGTCCCTAAGCCTTATCCCACCACCAAGATACCACTAGGCTATAAAGCCATGGACCAAAACTTTTGCGATATTGATAGAACATATGAAAAACTTGATTAACTTAAATTATTATATGGTTTTTTTCTCTCTGTAAAATCATAATAAAGTTTACTATAACTAAAATCTACCTCTCAGCACTTGTTAATTAAGACTTTATCTAGAATACAAGGTCGGAGCTGTTGAACGATTCCGAAAGGAAAATTTCCGAGAGTATGCTATTTAAATAATGGAAAATTGGATTATATTTTAATAATCCCAACTTAATGCAGTTGGCTGATAATAATCCCAACTTTGAAAATAGTTGTCACTGGTCCTAACTTTCGCACTATTTATTTTCATTGGACCTCCGTTAAAAAAAACTTAACGACGTTATGTTTTTTTTTTCCCAAATTTCAAACTGATATTTTAGGGCTTTTGATCGGAATGAGAATACGAGTCGATTAATGTAAAACTTAACTCGAAATGACGCTTCAAACAGCTTGATTTTTGTTAATTAAAAGTTTAAACACCGAAATTGAAGCATCCTTTAGTCGTTTGGACCACCATTTGGAAGTAAGTTTTACATCAATCGACTTGTATTCTCATTCCGATCAAAAACCCTAAAATATCAGTTTGAAATTTGGAAAAAAAACATAACGTCGTTAAGTTTTTTTTAACGGAGGTCCAATGAAAATAAATAGTGTGAAAGTTGGAACCAGTGACACGTATTTTCAAAGTTAGGATTATTATCAGCCAACTGCATTAAGTTGAGATTATTAAAATCCAATTTTCCTTAAATAATTAAACAAAAGTTTTATCTTGACCGGCAATCAAACAAGGTGATGAATGAATTTTAAACTGTCCAAACAAACACAAAAAGGTTCTCTCACCATCTCATGAAAAATTGGCAGAGTCTAATTGATGTGTTTGTGTTTTTAATTAAGCTAGTAAATTTCACCCTCGCTTCGAACTTATTTGGCATATTATGTGATAATCTACACATACATGCTTTATAAATCTAGTACCAGCTTATGCACATAAAAATAATAAAAGTTAGTAACAGTTTTGAGCTTTTTCCATCCTATCTCAAGTAGCATTCGAACCTTTCAGCTTGTTTACAGATCACCTCTAACTTTATATGCGTGGTGAAGCTTGGACGAATATACCGTGGTGGCGGACTTATCATGTATAAAAGTTTTCATAAACCAGGGTCACAGGGCTCAAAATTTTCAGACGAAAACGGGGTAAAGTTAACCTATGTATAAAAGTTTTCGAACGACAACGCATAAATTTACAATACTGAGCAAAATAATAACGGAGGTGACTGAAGCCACCTCATGCCATAATATAAGCTTCCCCTTTTGACCAAGTGTATTACTTGCTCAATTAAAGTCACTCCAATTTTTATTGTCTTTATAGTCTAAAGTTGCTTAGTTTTTCATTGATTGTTCTAATCCTTTTCAATTACCATGTTAACACTTGATAACATGTCAAGTCACATTATTATTTTATTTTCTAGTTTCTACGTTTTATATAAGATTACCGACTTATATGCCCGTGTGCACACGAGTTTATTATATGTTATTTTTTAAACATATTAATAATATAATAATAAGATGTGTAAAATTTCTAAGAACCAAATTAACATATAATCATATAAGTCAATTGAATATATACTGTGTTAACAGATATAGTTTATAGTTTCCGTTTATTATTTTCTTAACACCATGTTATATTGAGCATCATGTTTCCATTTGAAGAGTTGTTGCATCCAATAATCTATTTTGACACTTGAATCGAGTGAGAA